>NC_133666.1:297520945-297663445 GCF_037893015.1 Macrotis lagotis
TTCTGCCTTTCTGCAGTTGATCATTAGGTTTTTATGTCCTAGTACATGCTCAATTTTTGTATAAGTTCCATGTACTGCAGAGAAAAAGGTATATTCCTTTCTATCCATTCAGTTTCCTCCATAAGTCTACCATATCTAATTTTTCTAACAATCTATTTACCTCCTTAACTTCTTTCTTGTTTATTTTATGATTTGATTTATCTAGATCTGAGAGTGGGAGCTTGAGGTCTCCCACTAGCAGAGTTTTGCTGTCTATGTCTTCCTGTAGTTCTTTCAGCTTCTCCTCTAAGAATTTGGGTGCTGTCCCACTGGGTTCATATATTCAGTATTGAAATGACTTTATTGTCTATGGTACCATTTAGGAAGATAAAGTTTCCTTCCTTATCTCTTTTTATGCTATCTATTTTTGCTGCTGCTTTGTCTGGGATAAGGATTGCTACTCCTGCTTTTTTAACTTCAGCTGAAGCAAAATTATGCTGCTCCAGCCTTTTACATTTAACTCTCTGCTTCAAATAAGTTTCTTGTAAGCAGCATATTGTAGTATTCTGGTTTTTAATCCACTCTGTTATTTGCTTACATTTTAAGGGAGAGTTCATCCCATTCACATTCAAAGTTATGATTACTAATTCTTTATTGCCCTCTGTGCTATCTTCATTCTGTTTGTATTTCCCCCTTTCCCCCCTTATCCATATTCCTGAGTATTTTTTTCTGAATACCACCCCCCTTCAGTGTGTTTTCCCTCCTATATTACACCCTCCCCTTTCTTTCCCCTTTCCCTTTTTCCCTTTTCCCTTCCCTTCCTTTTGTTATTTCCCCACTCCCCCCTACTCCCCTTCCCTTTCTCCATGCCCCCTCCCCATTTCCCCTTTTAATACTTGAAAGGTTAGATGTTTTATAAGTTAACTGAGTATGTGTAGGTTGACTTTAAACCAAGTCTGATGAGAAGAAGATTCAGGTGTTTCTCCTCTGCTCCCTTCTTCCCCTCTATTACCATAGGTTTTTTGTACCTCTTAGTGTAATGACATTTACCCCCATTCAATCCCCTCCCTCCTCCAGTCTCTTTCCTGTCCCCCTTTTTAAGGAGGTAGTGTTTTTTTTTATCATTCCATCTAAGTCACAGAAAATTCTGAGTGTCTGTCCCTTCTAGTTCAGTATATTCGATTGAATAGAGTCAAAATTCCAGAGTCCTTCTCCCAAGTGGGGTTAAGCCAGTTACATTTTGTTAGATAGCAGTCTCATGGATAGGTCATGAATGTCCTTCATTTCTGGATAGGTATATTCTCTCTGTTAGAGTTAAAATTCTCATGATTTATGAGAATCTTTTCCCCCATGCTAGGATATAGGCAGTTTCAACTTATTGGATAGCAGTTTTTTTTCTTTTACCCCTCCCCCCCTTTTTTTACCTTTTCATGTGTCTCTTGATGTCCAAATTTTCTGTTTATCTTTGGTCTTTTCACCAGGAATTTATATAATTCTTCCATTTTGTTAAATGTCCATCTTTTTCTCTGGAAGAGAAGGCTCAGCTTAGCAGGAAAGTAGATTCTTGGCTGCATTCCAAGCTCCCTTGCTCTTTGAAATATCTCATTCCAGGCCCTGTGATCCCTTAATGTTGATGCAGCCAGGTCCTGCATTATCCTTACTGTGGCTCCTTGATATTTAAATTGTTTCTTTCTGGCTGCTTGCAGGATTTTCTCTTTTATTTGATAGTTCTGGAATTTGGCCACAACATTCCTTGGTGTTTTCATTTTAGGATCGTTTTCTGGTGGGGATCAATGTACTCTTTCAATAACAACTTTTCCCTCCAATTCCATGATATCAGGGCAGTTTTCCATCACTAGATCCTGTAATATTAAGTCCAGCCTTTTTTTCTCTTCAATGTTTTCAGGAAGTCCTATAATTTTCAGGTTGCCCCTCCTCGATCTATTCTTGAGGTCAGTGGTTTTGTTGATGAGGTATTTTACATTTTCTTCTATTTTTTCTATTTTTTGATTTTGTTTAACTGACTCTTGCTGTCTCATGGAGTCATTAGTTTCTGTAGACTCCATTCTTTGTGGGGTTGAGGCGTTTTCTTCATTAACCTTTTGCAACTCCTTTTCCAATTGGTCAATTCTACTTTTGAAACTGCTTTCCATTTGACCAATTGAGATTTTTAGAGAATTATTTTCTTTATGCATTTGCCCAATTGAGGATATGAGAGAATTATTCTCATTTTGTAATTGTCCAATTGATGATCTGAGAGATTTATTCTCCTTTTGTATTTGTCCAATTGTACTTTCTAAGGTTTTGTTTTCTTGTTGCAAGGTTATTGTCTCTCCCAAATTTTCCAATTGATTTTTAAGCTCCTTCCTTATTTCTTCAAGGAAGTTTTTCTGTGCTGAAGACCAGATTGTATTCTCCTCAGAGGTTCCAGTTCTTTCTGAGTTAGGGTCTTTCCCTTCAAAGAATTTTTCTATGGATCCACCTATCTGCTGACCCTTCTTCATTTTGCTAAGACCTTGAATTGGGGAGGGGCTGGTTCACAGGGGCTTGGGATTGCTAAAGGCTTTACTCACTTGAGTGCAATTTCTCTGGCTGGACAGTAGGAGGTGTTGGTTGCTTTCTCTGGAGTTTCTGTGACCTTGATTGAGGCCTTCTCCCTTTGGTTGAAGGGAGGAGTTGGAGCTATTAAATTCTTTTGCCTTCAATCAATGGTGGGCTTTACTCTGGCCTGAGGTCATTCCTCAGCTGGGCTGGTTCTTCTGCTCACACACCTGGGCCTGAGGCAGAAGTAGTTTGCATTTGTTTGCTTTGGGAAGAGTTCTGAGCTGTAATGGGACTCTGCATTCCTCAGACCAGAGGAGCCAAGGGATGGTGTCCCCAGCTCTCCTGCTCTGGAACTCTCCCCCCAGCCCTGTCCACAAGATCCCAGGTCCAGCACCAACACCAGTGCCTCTACTCCCTAGTTGACTCAAGCCCCTGCAGTCTAGCCCCACCGCTGATCCAGCAGGGCTCTCAGCTCTCAGGCCCTCAGACTCCCAGCTCCAATTCAGCTGTTAATCTGATTAATCTGGGGCTGATCCTCCCTCTGAGCCCAGACTTATCAGCCTGAAATTCGGCCAATGCTGTTGCTGGAGACAAATCCTGAGGTAGATGTTCATTCTCCTGGCTTTTCTTTCTGGGTTTTGTGGGTCGGATTTCTTTTAAGAGGTTTGTTTCATGTGATAGATGGGGAAAGATCAGGAGACTTTAGAACTGTGCCTGTCTTCTCTCCACCATCTTGGCCAGAAGTCCCTGACTTTATCTTGGTATAGGGTGTGACTTGATGGTCTATGCTTAGATTTTGTCATACTAATTTTCAATTTTCCTAGAGTTTTAGTCAAATAGTGAGTTCTTATCCCAGAAGCTAGTCTTTGGGCTTATCAAATGGATGACTATAGTCACTTACTATTGTTTCTTTTGTGTACCTAATTTATTCTACTGATCCAGTTCACTATTTCTTAGCAAGTACCAGACAGTTTTAATGACTGCCATTTTATATTATAGTTTTAGATGTGGTATGGCTAAGTCACCTTCCTTTTCATTTTTTACTCATCAATTCCCTTGATATTCTTGACTTTTTGTTCCTCCAGATGAATTTTGTTTCTATTTTATTTCTAGCTCTGTAAAATAATTTTTGACAGTTTTATTTGTACAGCACTGAATAAGTAGATTAATTTAGGTAACATTTCTCTTATGTTAGCTTATCTACCCATGAGCAACTGACATTTTCTGAATGTTTAGATCTCAGTTTATGTGTGTGAAAAATGTTTTGTAATTCTGTTCATATAATTTCTGGGTTTGTCTTAGGAGGTAGATTCCTGAGTATTTTATTTCTACTGTTACTTTAAATGCAATTTCTATTTCTATCTCTTGCTATTAGACTTTGTGCTAATATATAGAAATTTTGATAGTTTATTTGGGTTTATTTTATATCCAGCAACTTTGATAAAGTTGCTAATTTTTTCAAGGAGTTTTTGGTTGATTTTCTAGGATTCTCTATGTTTACCATCATATCACCTGCAAAGAGTAAGAGTTATGTTTCCTCATTGCCTATTCTAATTTTTTTCAATTTCTTTTTTCCTCTATTACTAAAGTTAACATTTCTAATACAATATTGAATAATAATGGTGATAATAGGCATTTTCCAACCCTAATCATATTAGGAATGCTTCTATTTTATCCCTATTACATATGCTTACTAATTGTTTAGATAAATACTGCTTATCACTTTAAAGAAAAATTCATTTATTCCTAAGCTCTCTAGTGTTTATAATAGGAACAGGTACTAATTTTGTGAATGGTTTTTTCAGCATTATTAAGATAATCATATGATTTCTTTTAATTTTGTTATTGATATGGTCAGTTATGCTGAGTGTTTTCCTAAAGTCGAACTCTCCCTGCATGTGGTATAAAGCCTCTCTGGTCATAGTGTATTATTATAATCTCTTGCACCAATATTTATTAGGGAAATTGTTCTATAATTTTCTTTGTCTGGTTTGGCTCTTCCCATACATATCAACACTACATTGGTGTCATAAAAAGAATTTGGTAGAACTTCATCTACTTTTTCAAATAGTTTATATAGAATTGGAATTATTTGTTCTTTAAATAGTTGGTAGCAATTACTTATAAATGAATCTGGTCCTGGGGATTTTTTTTCCCTTAGAGAGTTTATTGAAGGCTTGTTCAATTTTTTTTTATTTTGAAATGGTGTTACTTAAGTATTTTGTTTCCTTTTCTGTTATTCTGGCCAATTTATATTTTTGAAAATATTCATACATTTCAATTAGATTGACAAATTTGTTGACATACAGTCAGACAAAATACTCCAAATTATTACTTTACTTTCAACATTTGTGGTTTTATCCTTTTCACTTTTGATACTGGCTTTGGTTTTCTTTTTATTTAAATCAAATTAACCAAAGCTTCATCTATTTTATTGGGTTTTTTTAAATAAAACCAACTTTTAGTTTTATTTATTAGTTCAATAGTTTCTTTTAATTTTATCAATTTTTCCTTTGATTTTTAAGAATTTCTCATTTGTAATTAATTAGGGATATTTAATTTGTTCTTTTACTAGCTTTTTTAGTTGCATGCCCAATTCTTTGATCTCTGCTTCCTCTAATTTATTCATGTAAGCCTTCAGAAATATGCTGCTTTGGCTGCATTTAACAAGGTTTGGTAAGATGTTCCATCGTTATCATTTTCTTGGATGAAATTGTTGACTATCTCTATAATTTGTTGTATGACCCACTTATTCTTTAATGTTAGATTGTTTAGTTTCCAATTAATTTTTAGCTTATCTTTCCATAGTCCTTTTTTATATATGCTATTGCTTCATGATACACTTAATGTTCCTACCTTTCTACAATTGATTGTGGGGCTTTTATGACCTAATACATGGTCAATTTTCTTGAAATTGCCATGTACCACAGAGAAGATGGTATATTCCTTTCTATCCCCATTCAATTTTCTCCAGAGATCCATCATATCTAACTTTTCTAAAATTTTGTTCACCCTCTAAACTTCCTTCTTGCTTATTTTGAGGATCTAACTCTGGGATAGTGGGGTTGAGGTCCACCACTAATATAGTTTTACTGTTTATGTCTTCCTTTAACCCCTTTAGCTTCTCCTCTAAGAATCTGGATGCTATTTCACTTGGTACATAAATGTCTAACATTGTTATCACTTCATTGTCTATGGTACCATTCAGGAAGATAAAGTTTCCTTTCTTATCTCTTTTAATTAGATCTATATTTGTTTTTGCTTTGTCTAAGATCAGGATTGCTACCCTTGCTTTCTTTACCTCAACTGAAACATAATATATTCTGTTCCAGTTTTTTATCTTTACCCTATGTGTATCTCTCTGCTTCAAATATTTTTTTAAACAGTATATTGTACGATTCTGGTGTTTAATCCACTTCCATTTTGGGGGGAGAGTTCATTCCATTCACATTCACAGTTATGATTTATAACCCTGTATTTCTTTATGTAGTATTATTTATCCTCTAATATCTCTGAATTCCTCTCACAGTGTGATACTTTTTTCTTTTTTATATTATTTATTTTTATATTGAAGATTTTATTTGAGTTTTATAATTTTTCTCCCAATCTTACTTCCCTCCCCCCCACCCCCACCCCTGCACAGAAAGCAATCTGTCAGTCTGTATTTTGTTTCCATTGATCCAAACTGAGTGTGATGAGAGAGAAATCACATCCTTAAGGAAGAAACAAAAAAGTATAAGAGATAATAAGATCAGACAATATGATACCTGGGTTTTTTCCTAAATTAAAGGGAATAGTCCTTGAACTTTGTTCAAACTCCATGGCTCTTTATCTGGATACAGATGGTATTCTCCATTGCAGATAGCCCAAAATTGTCCCTGGTTGTTGCACTGATGGGACAAGCAAGTCCATCAAGGTTGAAAATCACCTCCATGTTAGGGTGTACAGACTTTTTCTGGTTCTGCTCATCTCACTCAGCATCAGTTCATGCAAATCCCTCCAGGCTTCCCTGAATTTCCCATCCCTCCTGGTTTCTAATATATACCACAGTTTGCTAAGCCATTCCCCAGTTGAAGGATATTTACTTGATTTCCAATACTTTGCCACCACAAACAGGGCCTCAGTGAATATTTTTGTACAAGTGATGTGTTTACCCTTTTTTCATCATCTCTGCAGGGTATAGACCCAATAGTGGTATTGCTGGGTCAAGGGGTATGCACATTTTTGGTGCCCTTTAGGCATAGATCCAAATTTCTCTGCGGAAAGGTTGGATGAGTTCACAGCTCCACCAACAGTGTAATAGTGTCCCAGATTTCCCACAGCCCTTCCAACAATGATCATTATACTTTCTGGTCATATTGATCAGTCTGAGAGGTGTGTGGTGTTACCTCAGAGAAGTTTTAATTTGCATTTCTCTAATAATTAATGATTTAGGGCAATTTTTCATATGGCTATGGATTGCTTTGATCTCCTCAAATGTTAATTGCCTTTGCATATCTTTTGACCATTTGTCAATTGGGGAATGGCTTTTAAAAAAAAATGTGACTCAGTTCTCTGTATATTTTAGAAATGAGTCCTTTGTCAGAAATATTAGTTGTAAAGATTTTTCCCAACTTAGTACATTTCTTTTGATCTTGGTTACAGTGGTTTTAGCTGTACAAAAGCCTTTTAATTTAATATAATCAAAATCATCTAGTTTGTTTTTTGGTGATGTTCTCCATCTCTTCCTTAGTCATAAACTGCTCCCCTTTCCATAGATCAGATAAGTAAACTAGTCCTTGACCTTCTAATTTGCTTATAGTATTGTTTTTTAAGTCTAAATCCTGTAACCTTTAGATCTTATCTTGGTAAAGGGTGTGAGGTATTGGTCTAATCTAAGTTTCTTCCCTACTAACTTCCAATTTTCCCAGCAGCAGTTTTTATGAAAGAGTTTTTGTCCTGATAGCTGGACTCTTTGGGTCTATCAAACAGCAGATTACTATAATCATTTCCTGCTGTTGCTCCTAGTCTATTCCACTGGTCCACCACTCTATTTCTTAGCCATTACCAAACAGTTTTGATAACTGATGCTTTATAATATAATTTTAGATCAGGTAGGGCTAAGCCCCCTTCTTTTGCACTTTTTTTCATTAAATCCCTGGAACTTCTTGACTTTTTATTTCTTCATAAGAATTTACTTACAAATTTTTCTAACTCATTAAAGTATCTTTTTGGAATTTTGATTGGTAGGGCACTAAACAGGTAGTTTAGTTTTGGTAGAATTGTCATTTTTATTATATTAGCTCTACCTATCCATGAGCAGTTGATGTTTGCCCAGTTATTTAAATCTGATTTAATTTGTGTGAGAAGTGTTTTATAATTGTTTTCAAAAAGTTTCTGAGGTGGTCTTGGCAAATAGACTCCCAAGTATTTTATATTGTCTGAGGTTACTTTGAATAGAATTTCTCTTTCTAGCTCTTCCTGCTGTATCTTGCTAGACATATATAAAAAAGTTGAGGATATATTATGGTTTATTTTATAACTTACAACTTTGCTAAAATTGTTCATTGTTTCCAGTAGTTTTTTTGGATGATTTATTGGGATTCTCTAGGTAGATCATCACGCTATCTGCAAAGAGTGAGAGTTTTGTCTCTTTCTTCCCCATTCTAATTCCTTCAATTTCTTTTTCTTCTCAAATTGCTGAAGATAACATTTCTAATACGATATTGAATAGTAGTGGTGATAATTGCCACCCTTGTTTCACCCCTGATCTTATTGGTAATTCCTCTAGCCTCTCACCATTGAATATAATGCTTGTTGATGGTTTCAGATAGATACTGCTAATTATTCTAAGGAACAGTCCATTTATTACTACACTCTCTAGTGTTTTCAGTAGGAATGATGCTGGGATATAGCCTGTTTCAACTTATTGGATAGCAGTTGTTTTTTCTTTTACTGTGCCCCCCCCTTTTTTTTTTTACCTTTTCATGTGTCTCTTGAACCTCTTGTTTGGTGTCCAGATTTTCTATTTAGCTATGGTCTTTTCATCAAGAATTTTTGGAATTCTTCCATTTCATTAAATGTCCATCTTTTTCCCTGGAAAAGAAGGCCCAGCTTTGCAGGATAGTGGATTCTTAGCTGTATTCCAATCTCCCTTGCTCTTTGGAGTATCTTTTCCCCAAGCTCTTTGGTCCCTTAATGTTGATGCAGCCAGGTCTTGTGTAATCCTTGCTGTTGGTCCTTGGTATTTAAATTGTTTCTTTCTGGCTGCTTGCAGGATTTTCTCTTTTATCTGATAGTTCTGGAATTTGGCCACAACATTCCTTGGTGTTTTCATTTTAGGATCTCTTTCCTGAGGGTATCATTGTATTCTTTCAATAACTACTTTGCCCTCTGGTTCCATGATATCATGGCAATTTTCCATCACTAGATCCTGTAATATTAAGTACAGCCTTTTTTTTTTTCTCTTCAGTGTTTTCAGGAAGTCCAATAATTCTCAGGTTGCCTCTCCTTGACCTATTCTTGAGGTCAGTGGTTTTGCTGATGAGGTATTGTACATTTTTTTCTATTTTTTCTATTTTTTTATTTTGTTTGGCAGGCTCTTGCTGTCTCATGAAGTCATTAGTTTCTGCAGACTCCTTTTTTTTAGGGAGGAGTTTTCTTCATTAACGTTTTGCAACTCCTTTTCAAATTGGTCAATTCTACTTTTGAAAGAGCTTTCCATTTGACCAATTGAGGTTTTGAGAGTATTATTTTCTTTTTGCATTTGCCCAATTGAGGATCTGAGAGATTTATTGTCATTTTGTATTTGTCCAATTGTATTTTCTAAGTATTTGTTTTCTTGTTTCAAAGTATTAATTGTCTCTCCCAAATTTTCCAGTTGATTTTTAAACTCCTTCCTTATTTCTTCAAGGAAGTCTTTCTGTCTTGGAGACCAGATCATTTTCTCCTCAGAGGTTCTAGGTCTGAGTTAGGGTCTTTTCCTTCCAAGAATTTTTCTATGGATCCACCTTTCAGTTGACCCTTCTTCATTTTGCTAAGACCTTGAGTTGAGGAAGGGCTGGTTCACAGGTGTTTGGTGTTGGAATCCCTAGAGCTTTACTCACTGAGTGCAATTTCTTTGGCTGGTAGGAGGTGCTGGTTCCTTTCTCTGGAGTGTCTGTGACCTTGATTGAGGCCTTCTCCCTTAGCTTGAAGGGAGTTATTGAATCCTTTTGCCTTCAATCAATGGTGGGATTTACCCTGGGGTGAGGTCATCCCTCTCCCTATTATCAGCTGGGCTGGTTCTTCTGCTCACACACCTGTGCCTGAGACAGAAGTAGTCTGTAATTGTTTTTTCTGGGTAGAGGCCTCAGCTGCAATGGAGGCGTGGACTCAGAATTCCTCAGACCAAAGGAGCCCAAGGATGGCATCCACAGCTCTCCTGCTCTGGAACTCTCCCCGCAGCCCTGTCGGCAAGCTCCAGAGGGTCAGCGCCACCAGCAGTGCCTCTGCTCCCTAGTTAACTCAAGCCCCCGCAGTCTAGCCCCACCACTGAGTCTCTCGGGCCTTCAGACTCCTGATTTCCAATTCAGCCTCTAATCTGGGTGATCTGGGGCTGATCCACCTTCTGTGCCCAGACTCACCTATCCAGACTCACCCAAGAGAAATCCTGAAGTAGATGTTCTTTCTCCTGGCTTTTATTTCTGGGTTTTGTGGGTTGGGTTTCTGTTAAGAGATTTGTTTTTTATGATAGATGGGGAAAGATCAGGAGACTTTAGAACTGTGCCTGTCTTCTCTCTGCCATCTTGGCCAGAAGTCCATCTGATACTGTTTGCTTAATTGTTTTATAGCTGTTTTGTCCTCACACCCTCTATCAAAGTGTATTCCTTTCAGCTGTCCTGATAGAAATACAATTCTCAAAAGTTATAAAACATCATTACATTCATCTTCTGGGATGATGTTTTTATTGTCCCTATCAGAATATTAACTTTGTGTGCTTAGCGCTCTTTTTGTTTTTTGTTTCATTTTAATAGTTCTGCTTCTGGGGCACAGGCTGTATAGCCCCATGGGGTGGGGGGGGGGGGGATCTGGTTCCTGACTTTTCACTTTCGTGTTTCCAGCATTCACAGCTTGCTCTTTGCACTAGGGCAACCCACCACCACATCAGTATTGCAGGGCTTGAAACTTGCTCTCCAAGCTAAGGTTAGTATCCTCATTGCTGGACTGCTGTACCACTGACCTCCTGAGCCAGGACCTGAGCTGTGCTGTGGTCAAGAGCCTCTAGCTGGTTTGCTAGCTCTCCTTCCTATAATGGGCTGCACTTCCCTTTTATCCACATAAGACAAACCTTTTCCTGAAGTTCTTCCAAGCTATCTCACTGAAAAGTTATCTCATTTGTTTTTGGTTTATTTTTTGGTCACTTTAGGATCTGTTTAGAGGTTTCATTCAAAGTTACTTAGGGTAAAGCTCTGGGAACTTCCTAACTTTATGCCACTACCTTGGCTCTACCAGTAGTCTTCTTTCAAATAATTATCATGACCTTGAAGTGTTTCTTACTGCCTTTAGGTATATGATTAAAAAAACAATTGTGCCAACTCTTTTCTTTCTCTCTCTCTAAGGAGTACTTTGGAGCATTCCTTTCACTTAAACTATAACTTTTCTCTTTCTTCTGGTGTCATTTATAATGAAAAAGTCAGTCTTGATATTTCACACATCTAGCAGCCTGTTCAGTTATTAATCATTGGACAAAGCTCTCAAATTTAGAGTATAAACATCCAAGTTAAGATTTATAGATCATCTAAAAACACTGTGATTCTTAGCACTTTCTATCCTTAGTAGCTTTTTTTAATAAAAAAACTATGATCTTTAGCCAAAATATATCTGTTTGATTCATAGTATTCCACTGATTACAGCCTTGTTATTCCACTGATGTGGAAAAGTAACTGGGAGATACCATAATTTGGGGGGAATGAGCAAAGCATAGAAGTCAGACATCCAGGCTTCTGGTTTAGGGTATGTCCTACACCACAGAGGTTAAATAAGCATGTATTATTGGGAGATATTTAACAAAAAAAAAAATAAAAGCATAAGAAAATGTAATGATATTACATTTTAAAACAAAATTAATATCCTCCTCTCAGGCTCTTTATATATGTGAAATAGAGGCTCCATTTCTATTTCAATTTGATATCAATGATTGTATGACCATGAAACAATCATTTAAACTAACAGCCTAAGTTTTCTCTATTTTGCATAAAGATTTGGGGCTGGATGATCTGCAGCATCTTTTCTATTTCTGAGACTTTAGGTGTGTTGTGTCCCATTCAGTTATCCAACATTTTATTCATTGTTGCTAAGTCTTCCTTTTCAAGAAGTGTGTCAAGAGAACTGTCAAGTTTTTTAAAAAATTGTAAGAATCTGAGGTAGCTCCTTGGAATATTTCAACTACAGAGTACAGAAATGTCCCTTCTGCACCAAGTAAAACTCTTCAGCATCTTATTTGATTGTTTGTGCACAGCTCTGACCTGTGTGTCCTCTCTCACATTTGCAAGCATACAGGTGTCATCCCCAGTGTCTTGGCGATTTTCCAGTCTGAGTAATTACATTCTGACTTTACTACCAGTTCCCTCATGATTACAAATGATCCTGGGACTCCTAACTCACTTCCACTACCTAAACCACTAGGGACAACAGTGTCTTTGTCCCAGCCAAGGACTGGGGAGGTTAATCTTAATGGTCAGAAAAAAGAGAGTGGATGAGGTATTTCCTTTCCAGAGGGGGTAAGATATTTTTCATTTGGACAGGGGTTGTATCTGTGCCGGAAAGGCAGTGAGAGAACTATGGTTGTCGACCCAATGAACCAAAGCTTACATAATTCTAACAGTTAAGTATAAAAGGAAAACTTCAACAGAACTGTGTATTTGTCATTGCAGAGGCATTGGAGCAACATAGAGTAGATGGAGAGCTGGCATTGAAGTCAGATAGTCCTGGGATCAAATCCTGCCTCTGATACACTAGTTGCATAACCTTGGAGAAGTCACCTTAACCACTATTCTAGATAACTCTTTAAGACACTGTTGCTGCTTGTCCTTTATTTTCAAAGAGGATCAATGGCATCACAGGGTGATGTTGTGACTTGTATGTGAATTGGATTTAAGTGAGGCAAAGTTGCACAGTCATCAGTATCAAAAGTCAGGATGCCCAGTGCAGTAGATGACCTTGGAGCCTTTGATGTCTGATCAAGCCCTAAGAACTCTTCAGCACCTGCTTCGGCTGCCTTCATAGCCATTGGAACATTCATTCACTCAAATCACCATGGGAAGAATTCATATTCTTGAGACAGACATCCCCAACTTACAGAAAGATTTGAGATCTGCTGGTTATCCTCAACCTGGTTTTACCCCATCTTCATTTGTAGAGAGAGGTCTCTGGTAAAAAGAGTTTCATCACCCATGAGTTCCTTATTCGATGATATCATAGGTCTAGCCACTACCCTGTAAACAGTACCTCTATCACTCTTCACCCCTCAATATAATTGAATTACTAAATTCAACAGTTTTCATTTGTTTTTTCTTTCCTTTTCAACTATAGTCACTTGTCATTATCAGTTTTTGTATCTGCACACAGCCTGAGAAAACAACTTTTTTTTAAGTCACCAGGTAAAACCATCATTCATTAGCTATTTTTCTTTTATGTTTATTCTCTCTGAGTTACAGCTTCACAAATCTTGCTCAGAGTTGCTACAACTTCTGCTCCTCTTGTCTCTAGATTCACAACATCATTATGAACTCAACCACGGATACTATTAAACACTGATCCCAGATTTCAGTTGTTCCTATGGTGTGCAATATTTTCTGATGCCACTGAAGCAGCTGAGTAGTTCCCAAGGCTTAGCCACAAGTATATGTCAAACTTCAGAACTTGGAACTCTTAAGTTAGGAAATGAGAATTATAGAGGTTTTTGACATCAATGTCACTTGGGTCTTTTGCATCCTTTCATATCCTCTGAAGTCCCTATAAAATGTCAGGAATTGTTGCCATTCTTGTTTTTGTATCTCTATCACATATTGCGTTGCCTGCCATTATAAGCTATAATGAACAGCTAGGTGACACAGCGGATAGAGTGCCAGACTGGAGTCAGGAAGAATCCTCTACCTGAATTCAAGGCCAGCCCTGACACATGTGACCCTGGGCAGGTCACTTAAACCCATTTACCTCAGTTCTCATCTAAATGACCTGGAAAAGAAAATAGCAAACCATTCCAGTATCATTGCCAAGAAAACCCCAAAAGGAGGTCATAAAGAATCAAACACAATTTAAAAATGACTAAATAGAATAAGTGCTAACTGAAGCCTTTTGAATTGAAGTCCTTTGGACTATTCCCTCTTAGTGGAAGATCAAAGGCATTCCTTTTTTTACTTAAGATCTTAATTAGTTTTTCTCTTTTACTACTTTTAAAAGTTTACTGTGAACTTCTATAAATCATTATGAAGGAGGTGTGCACATGGACGATGTAGAAAGGAGTTTCGCTGAGAGAATTGGGAAGGGACAGCAGAAAGCCCTATGCTTTGTGTGTGAGTTCCTGTCATGAATATAATAGGAAAAAAGTTTTTGATTTAAAGTTATAGTATCTCCTATTCACATAGACAGCTCTCCCCCCGCCAGCCTCCCCCCCCAAAAAAGAGAGGATAACTGAAGATTAAGAATGGTTAGTAGGATGAGGAAGCATTATAATAATAGCCCCAAGTAAGCAGTGAAAAATTTGAATTGGGGAAATGCAAAGTATAAGGCTAAGGAGAGTGGTGTCTCCTTATCTAGTGACAGTATGCTTCAATTACTTTTTGCAACTTAAGGCAAAAGTACAACTTTTGCCTAAATTAGTCAGGAAACTACTCCAACCTTTCACTATCCTACCCCCAGCTACCACACTTCAATTACAGAAAGGTGATTGGTGCTTTTTTATTTCTATTTTCTTCTTTCAGTTCAGACATGTTAACATGGAGTATAAATGACAGGTCTTCTGTAGAAATTCAGGGTGGAAATAGAGATTCATGTTGATAATGAACTGACTCATGTCAAAGGAAGAGTTTTATATGAATTTTGAATGGCTAAAGTTTAGATAGAGTATTAATGGAAATTCATTCCTCTGTATGTGGTGTATGTTTGTGGGAAGAAACAGAGACAGAGAGACAGAGATTGAGAGATAGATTCAGAGAGACTGAGACACAAGAGGGCAAGGAGAGAGAGAGAGAGAGAGAGAGAGAGAGAGAGTGAGTTGTGGAGGGAAAAGAAGTCATGAATCCACAATGAGCAGGGTACATCCTCAGGGCCAAATAATGAGACAAGAAAGTCCTGTGTTTGGATCACTTATATGGAGCCAGATTGTGGGAGAACCATAAAATCCAAGCTAAGAAGTTTAGATTTAACACAGCAGGCAACAGAGGAGTCATTTATGGCTTTGTAATAGGGAATGATATGACGAAAGTGATATAGGTTAAAACCTGGAATAAGGGAGAAACTTTATAGTATAGGATAGCATAGACAAAAACTTGGAGCCAAAAATCAATAAAACATATGAGAGGTCAAGTGAGACCAATCTTGAGTATTGAGTAAAGGATGTATTTGGGGGACTGGTAGGAAATAAAACAAAAGACATAGAACTGGACCAAATTTACTAAGAGTGCTGAAAACAAAACTGATGGATTTGGATTTTTTCTGAGACAAGAGAAATCCATCAGAGGTCTTTGAGCTGAGGAGAGACTGATGAAGACCACATGATGTGTCTGAGAGAAGCATGTATTGGAGGGGAAAAGAGACTGCAATCAGGGAGAACAATTTGAGTCATATGATGTGATAAATGTGTGAATTGGGGTATTGACAAGGATACTAGAATAAAAAAATGAAAAAAGACATTTTAAAGGAAGGAATTACAAGACTTAGAGTTCAAATGAATTCAAGAGAAGAAGAAAAAATTCAAAGATTGCCAGGTTTTTAATTGAGAATGCTTGGGGATAGTGCCATTTCCAAAAATAGTAAAGTTAAGAAAAAGAGCCAAAGGATAGGGAGGGGAAATGTTATGGGTTTGGTTTTATTGAGAGATCTTTTTGAGACATGCTGAATTAAAAGTGATGTGGGGTCAGCCAAGTGGATATCCTGTACTAATGATAACCCTCAAGGAGATAATATTAAACAGTTAACAAAACACATTTCTTAAAACAGCCCTGAGAAGTAAGCAATGTAAGTTATCCTCATTTTACAACTGAGGAAATTGAGGCTCTTGGGATTGTAAATTTAGAAATGGAAAGTGTCTTAGAGATTAATTCTCAGCATTTGACTGATGAGGAAATGGATGCCTAAAGAGCAACTATGGTAAAGAAGACAAGTGACTTGCTTAAGGTTACACAGACACTAAGTGGCAAAACAGGAATTGGAACCTAGGTCTTCTGATTCCTCTCCTGCCCTCCCCTCCCCTCCCCTCCCAAAATTCAGATGAAAATCCATAACACCACACTGCTAATATGGGTTTAGAAATTCAAGCCCATGACATGGGCAAGAAGTCAGAGTTAGTAACTTTGACAGTAGCTCATTTTAAAGCTTAAAAACTGCTTTTATCACCACTATTTGGACCTAAGCAGTGCAAGTGTTATTAGATTCATTTTATAGTTGAGGAACTAAGATTCAATGAATTTAAATAACTCACAAATATGAAACACAGATATCAAAGATTCTAGCCTAAGTCTGCTAACTACAACTCTAATCCATTACACCATGAAGCACTGAGATCATCAAACCCATTAGAAAGGATAATGTTACTAGTTAAAAAACACAGTAACATGTAAGTTGATGAGTGTGGAGTAAAGAAGACCTACATTCTAATACAATTTCAGACATTTAGTAGCTTTTATACCTAGGCCAAGTGACTTAACTTGTTTGCCTCAATTTCCTCAATTGTAAAATGGTGATAATAGCATCTACTCCATAAAGGCACATAATAGGTGCTGTATAAATTGTTCATATTTTATTATTGCTATTATTATTTGAGAGCTAAAGAATAAGCCTTGGGTAATGCTCATAATTATCAGGATGAGGATAGGAAGAGGACTCAATAAAGGAGAAAAAGTCTTGTCATCAATGTTTAAATCATGTTGAACTCCTGGCAAAGGAAGCATTACTGGCTCAATTCAAATAGAGCTCTCATTAGATCACATATTCAAAAAGAGAAGAAATCTTTGAGACCCTCTGATCCAACCCACTGATTTTTGCAGATGAGGAAAAAAAGACTTGTTTAAAGTCATATAGGAAAGGAGAATGAAGGATCATAGCTTAGGACTCAATTAAAAAAAAAGAAATGTGAAATGAGTTCACTTTGTAAAACCATCATTCATGCTACATTTCCTTTTGGGAGGAAGAATGTAACTAAACAAGGACATAATACTCTTTCCCCACTTCCTCTTTTTTAAATGCTACTCACCAAATAATTGTTAAAGGAATTCTGTTCCCCAATTCCTTTTTTCTTCCCACATCTTCTCCTGGTATTCAGATTCTAAGTTAGTTTCTAGTTATGTGAGACCACTTCATTTTTCTTGGTGTCAAAATGAACAAAAATCTAGAAATAGTCAAAAGATATCCCAAATTAAATATTTTCTGGGATATGCTGGGGTGGGTGGGTGGGGGGAATAGAGGCAAAGATTTGTCACATTATTATGGATGAACTCTAAATGTTGTGGAAATATATGTGGTTTTGTTAAGAATCTAGATGTCATTAGCTACTATACTGTAATTTTGCTTAATTAGTCCCCAATAATTAATTTGCGAGCATAATAAAGAAGATACTAGCACATAAAAGCCCAGAAAAAGCAATATATCTTTGATGGTAATGAATATGTTCTTATTGTTATTAAAGATACAATTAAAAGAATTTGTGATTTTCCCTTTTGTATAAGAAAATATTAAATATCATATCAGATGCTTATATCTTCCATAGTCAGCAATCTATAATTAGCCATATTTAAAAACAAATTTTGTTTACATGACTAAAATACAAACTAAAAAAATCTTCCTTAGAAAATAGTTGCTCTGTCTGAGTAGAAATATCATCATGTACCTCCTACTTTTTACATAATATTGAAAGCTTCTAAGATGTGGAAATAATAGGAAGAGCAGGAATGATTTTCTAAATGACAAAGAGAGGACAGAATGGGTCTTTTTTTTTCTATATGATTTACATCTTGACCCTACTCCAGAATGTCTAGATGATGATGATGGTCATGGTGAAGACTGGTAATTTTAAGTACTTTAAAAATTGCAAAGCCAGCTAAAACAAGTGAGAGTCAATTATTAAGTTTCCAGTGTGAACATTTACACCTCAGAAATTGGGAAATTCTACAAATTGGGACTTTGTTTATTACTTTGTTGATTGTCATTCTAGGCTAAAGAAAGTGATGGAGAAAATGATAATGCAAATTAAACTTAAAAGTATGTCATTAGCACATTGTTTTGGGTTTGTTTGGGGTTTTTTGAATTGTAGATTATTTTCAACACACCCTTGTTTGCACAGCATTTTACATATGGTGTATCATTTGATCTCTGACATACTGTAACAGAATAATAGGTGAATAGGAGTTTGATATGCAAGGTAAATTAGAGAAGTCCTGATTGTTCTCCAATTCAAGGCACCTGGATCAAATGAACTACCATTAGATACTGACAGAACTAACATGTGAGACTGATGAATCTCTGTCAATGAACTTTGAATAATCATGGAGAACAGGAGGAGTGTCATGGACCTGGAGAAGGGCAATTGCTATCCTTTTATTTTTTCAATAAGAGGACTCTGCAAACTATAGACCAGTAAACTTGACGTCAATTCCCAGGAAAAGTCCTATAATGTGGTATTAAAGGAATGATGATTGGATCTTTTAAAAAAAGATTATTAATTCTCAATAGCAAATTGACAAGTAGTCTCCTGTGGAAGAGGAAATATATTGATAAGAGGGTGGCCGAGATGATAAAGGGCCATGAGCAAATCAATTGAAAAAACTGGGAATGTTTATCCTGCAGAATTGAGAAATGCAGTTTTCATTAAGTATTTCAAAAATGTTAGACATTTCACTCTAGAAGGCAAAACCAGTTTACATATAAGTAGATTTAGGTTAGTTACCAGGGAAAAAATTCCAGTCCAGAAATGTAAAGGATTGTCTCTTGTGGTAATGAGTTTTCTCTCACTGATGGTCATCATTCAAAGTCTGGATGACCACTTGTTGAATATACTGCTATGAGGATTCTTGTGGAGTTACAGACTTGGTTGAGTTGATTTTCCTTTTACATTTTTATCACATAAATATGACTATATAGACCAGTATTTATATAGCATTTTACATATATTACCTCTCCTTATAGGTAAGTACTTCTGATGAGGAAACTTGAGACTCCATGATATGGACTTAGTCTCAAACATCTAGAAAATAATAGATTCTGCTATATTTTCCATAAAATTTTTTAATCTTTTTAGGATTATCTTTTTCTTCTTTCACAAGTTTCTGGTCCTTCCTGTCACATCTTTATAGATCATCAAAATGACTTTGTTTAGTAGTCACAGTTCCCAAGTTATCTTTGACCTTCCACTGCTTTTCACTATCTTTCAAGGCAATACTGATCATTATCTTCTACTTTTTATCTATAAAATTTCAGAAATTAATTTCTATTCCAAATCAGTGTTGTCCTTTGCTGTCATTTCTCTCTCCATGGCAATCAAATTTTATTGCTAGCCAAAGTCCTTTTAGGGTCCTTTGGCATGATTGTATCATTTGATTTGCAACAACCAAACTTCCACATGAAAATCTCATAATCAGTGTTGATGTCCTTTCCTCCATCTATTTCTTATCTTTTAACAACCACAACTCATCCAAAATGCTCTAGCTTATTGTTGTTTTAATTTGTACCACAAAATTTTTCCCTCATTTTTATTCTCTCCTGTCTGTTTTTGTTCTAACCTATGTTTTTCTTTTTAACCATTCATAACTATTTCACATCAATAAAAATTCATTTTTTTCTATTAAAATATAATCAGTTTTATATTTTCTGATATTATATGGTATTGGCAATATTCAGAACCATCTTTCCTTTACGGGGGGGGTCACAGTGTATAAACATAAAGCCTCTGTTTAATCTGAAAAACTTGGATCTCTCTCATTCTTTATTCCTGAACCATAATTTCCAAACGTTTTTCCACCATCTTCACTTTAAAAAGTTTCGTATTGAAGTACACTCTGATTTAATTAGAAAGGGTTTATTATATTCTTCATGGAAGAGCTCTACCTTTTCATCTTTTTCAATAGATACAGCACATTATTTTCATGGAGGATTTTTGTTTGGGGGGTGGGGGGGTGATGCTTTGAGCACTGCAGTATGAGATGACCAAGCGACCCATTGTTCTCAGGCATATTCCTAATTATCATCTTTCTATGTAAATTGTGCAACAAATATACAAGGCCAGTGGAGAAAAAGAGGGCATAAGTAAACTCAAAATTCAAACTCTCAAACTCTCAAAAATTTTAACAGTGATACATAGAAAGAAAAGAGAAACCTAATAAAAAAAAAAATACTAGCATAGTTTTAGCATGTTAAATAGTTAAGAAATGCATAAACATTACAATAAATAGTGCTAGTGCCAGTGCCAGTGCCAGTGCCAATGCCAGTGGTGGTAGCAGCAGCCTGGTTCTGCTGCTCAGTCTAAGTGGGAACCAGCCTGATGAAGCTAATGGCTACATTATGCTAACAGCCTCCATGGACAGCACTCTGGGAAGCCTTGACAAGGGCCAGGATCAAAAAGGCAGGAGGGTGGACTCTGTGGGTTTGTGTGAGCTCTTCTCTGCCCACAGCTCCTACTAGAAAACATATAATAAATATGCATTTTACCTTGAAAAAGATCTTAAGTGTGTGCATAGAAATAGATAAGGGAAAAGTTGCAGCTTCCAATTTATTGTGAAGAGGTATTATCCATGCGACCTTGCAAAATAACACATTGCAGTGAACTAAGGAAATTTCACTGTTGAAATTTTTGAGAGTTTGTACCCCTACCCTCTTTTTCTCCACAAGACTTGTAGATTTTGTTACACAACTTACATAGAAAGATGATAATTAGGAATATGCCTGAGAACAATGGGTCGCTTGGTCATCTCATACTGCAGTGCTCAAAGCATCACCCCAACTCTCTCTCTCTCTCTCTCTCTCTCTCTCTCTCTCTCTCTCTCTCTCTCTCTCTGTGTGTGTGTGTGTGTGTGTGTGTGTGTGTGTGTGTGTGTTTTGTGCTCAATTTAGGTATGGTTTCTGTTTCTCCTTGATGAAATCTTGTATAGGTAAACTCAAAATTCAAATTGTTCCCTTATATATCAATGACATTGGAATAAATTCATGTTTCCAAAACAAGTATCATAGCAAACTGACTTACAACATGACAGATATATTTGGTGATACAAAGTATGTGATTAAATTCCTGCATTTTGTCTAGCTGGAGAGTCACACAAAAGATCATAAGGCAAACATTTAAGAATCAAATTATGTAATCTTAAGACCAAAGGGGGAAAAGTGAAGACTGAGGTTTCTTTCAAAGGGACAGAAGTAAAAAAGGGCAGGTTTCTGTTCACAAGCTTCTTCACAGCACAAACTTCTCTTCTCATTATCTATATCCACCCATGGGTTTGCTTCTGTACTTCTCTAGCCTTAAACACAACATTGTAGCTAATATTTCTTTTCCGTGGAGAGAAGAATGGAGAAACTTTCTTCTTGCAGGTGCAAATACGGTTCTCTGTAAAATCTCATTAATACCTCAGAATTTCACAGTGGCTGGAAACACCTCTCCCTTCATTAAAAACAGACATTGAGCCCTTTTTTTATATAGTAGGCTTTATTTCAGTCCCTCCCTAACTAGATACATGCCTTCGTAAGGGCCAATCTCTCTACCTGGAATTCTCTGACTTCTGTTTCTGTAAGTGCCCAAATAGTCCCCAGCTAAAATTTCATTCTTTTCATGAAGACATCCCTGCCTAAGTGAGATTATCTTCTAAGCACATTGTATTTCTAGTGTGCACTGTCTCTGGCATTGAATGATGTACCACCAGTCAAAGTTCCCCTAAGAGTCAATGTGGAACATCACTGCTGCTTAGCTTCTCAAACAGGAGGCAAGTATTGGGGGCTAAACTTTCTTGTAAAGGAAGAAATTAGGTGGTGGGAAAGAAGTTCCATTCCCACCACCTAACGTTCTCTCTCTTCTCTTTCTCCTCTGCCTCTCTCTTCTCCCTTTCATTCTCTCACTCTTCTCCTTTGACTCTTTCTCTCTTCTCCTCTCCCTCTTTTCCTCTCTCAATCTCTTCTCTGTCTCTCTCTTCTCTCTCCTCCTCTCTTTTTCTTTTCTCTTCTCTCTCTTTTCCCTCTCCTCCTCTCTCTCACCCTCTCTCTTCTCCTCTCTCTCCCCCTTCCTCTCATCTCTCTCTCCTCCTTTCTCTCTTTCTTTCTTTCTCCTCTCCTTTCTCTTTTTCTCCTCTCTCTTTCTCTTTCTCTTCTCTCTTCTCTCATTTCCTCTCTCTCTTTCTCCCCCTCTCTCTTCTCCTTTCTCTTCTCTCTCTCTTTTCTCCTCTCTTACTCTCTCTTCATCTCTCTTCTCTAATTTCCTCTCTCTCTTCTTTTCTCTCTCTCTTTCTCTTCTTCTTCTTGTCTGTCTGTCTGTCTGTCTGTCTGTCTGTCTGTCTGTCTCTCTCTCTCTCTCTCTCTCTCTCTCTCTCTCTCTCTCTCTCTCTCTCTCTCTCTCTCTCTCTCTCTCTTTCTCTCCCCCCCCCCCCTTTACCACCATACTGGTTCCTGATTAATGCTAATCAATATACATTGTGTTTTTAGAATACTTGAAGACCTGTCACCTGTAGTTATGTTTGTCAAGAAGGAAGGAGGAAAAGAAAGGGAAATGGGTAAAGAAAAGAAAAGAAAAAGAAGGTGGAAAGGACAGAGGAAAGGAAAAAGGGAAAGAAATAAGAGGCAGGGACAAGGCAGAGGGTAAAGGAGCAGAGGGGCAATTAGGGGAGAGGAAGGAGGGAGAGAGCAGGGGAAGGGAGGGAAAAAGGAAAGGAGAGGGAAAAGGAAAGGAAAAAGGAAAGGGCAGAGCAGGGCAGGGTAGGACAGGGCAGGGCAGGGCAGGGCAGGGCAGGGAAGGGAAGGGAAGGGAAGGGAAGGGAAGGGAAGGGAAGGGAAGGGAAGGGAAGGGAAGGGAAGGGAAGGAAAAAGGACCCTACAAGGTCCACATCATGAGGACTAGCAATCTTTGGGGATCTTGGAGTACAAAACCACGAGAACCAACCTCAGTAATAAATTAGGGATAAAGAGAGTAGATGTAGCCCACTGAAGTCCTCTCTTAAAGCCTGAATGGAGAAGGATTAGTAAAGAAGCCAAGAAGAGAATATGGCTAGTTGAGAAAGAACCCTATTTACATTCCAATGCACTCCAAGGATAATTCCAACAGAGACCTTTAAGATTTTTTGTCACTTTGTACATTTCCCCCATGTTTGTTATTTTTACCCTTGTATATACTCAGTTGGACTAAGAATTTCTTAGAAAAGCTCCACAGGGCTGTGGACTTGCTTCAGAAACAGAATGGTAGAGAAGAAACTATGATATAGTGTTCCCAGTTCTCAGTAGGGGCCAGGTCCAATGAAGAGAGAGTCTGGTCAAAAGCAATAAATGGCAGCAGCTGGAAGGGATTAGACAAATCAAATCCTGGAGCCTTTGTTGTGACAGAGAAAAGTGAGGAAAAAGAAACTATCCACAGAGAAGTATAGGGTGGGTGAGGAAGAAAGAAGGCTTATAGTAGGACTTACACCACCCGAGAGCTTGTGGAAGACAGGGTAGAGTATATTCATGTTCAGGAATGCACCAGGCTACATTACTTCTCTGGTCCCCTCCATAAAAGAGGTTCTATTAGGATCAATCAGTGACAGATATTTGTTTAGCCACTACTATGAGCCAAAACTCTATTAGGGGCTAGAGATATGAAGAAAATAAAAAAACAGATCTAAGGTGCCTACATTCCATCAGGGAAATAAAAAAATATACTTGCAAGTATGGTAAAAACAATAGAATATGGTCAAGAGTCACAAGCAGCTGGTAGAATCAGAAAATGTGCCTTCTAAGAGGTTTTGAAGCTCCTAAGCTTTGAAGGAAGCTAGGAATTCTAGAGGTGGAATAAGGAAAGAATATATTCATGGAATGGCACGCAATTTGCCTGAAGATATAAGGGTGAGAGATGTAACATCACACATGAGGGTCAATTTGTTTTGACAATAGAGGGCAATTTGGCTAGATCCACAGAGCACATGAAGGGGAAGAATGATTAACCTTCCTAGAGATGTAAATTTGATCCAGATTGTGAAGGACTTTAAATGACAAACAAAAGAGTTTCTATTTGATCCTAGAGACAAGAGTTAGCCATTGTAGGGTCTTGAGCCAGAGAATGAAATGATCATACCTAGATATCACTTAGATAACTGTATGGAAGAAGGCTAAGAAAGGGAGAGACTAGGAGAATGAATAGAGCTTCCAAGCTGAAAAACCTTATTTTACAAATGAAGAGACTAAGAAGACTATGGCTTGTCTACATTCACAAATATTCTAACAAGCAGGTCTGTTCCTATATTTTGTGCTCATTCCATTACACCAAAGTTGCCATTACACTGAGATTGTGTTCCCCAGTCAGCATGATGCTCCACCATTCTGCCTGTCCCACTAACATGTTGTGGTCTTGGCATCAAAACCTCCCCAAATTCAATCCCTTATTAGTTTGTTCAGTTTGGGATCAAAGATTTTCAATAGCTCCTGCATGAGTAAATAGCAACACGACTTAAACACCACTGATAGCATTGTTTCTTTGCCTGTGGATCTCAAAGCAATTTTCTCGTCATCGTTATATGATCTTATAGTGTTGAGGGCAAATGAGCACGTCCCCATTTTACATATGTAGCTACTAAACCCGGGGCCCATTTCTGTTATTGCTTTCTGCCCCACAGAGCTGATGGGAAGACGGGGAGCTCTTGACAAAGCAGTGGGAGTGCAAGTTGAAACTTAGCACAGCAGGAGAATGAGCAAGAGGTTAAGGGAGTTTGAGGAGGTGGTGACTGTGACTTGTGGGTCTCACTAGGGACCTTGAAAAGGAGTGCCTTAGCCCAGGCTGAAGTTCCAGCTTCAGCAGTCACTGACAGAGTAAATCAGAGTGAGAGGTCTCCAGGACTGGGACAGCAGATTAAATTCAACCTAAGTTGATTGAGTATCCTTTCCTATAAAAAGGAATGTGATGGGTACTGGGGAAGCCAAAAGTGGTGGAATTCCATATAACTTATATCTGGTCAGAGACTCTGAAAGGCAACTCTTCCAGGAGAAGTCACTCTTCAGTTCGAGAGCACAATAGATAAAAGAGCACCATAGATAAAAGAGCACCAGTCCTCAAGTCAGGAAGAACCAAGCTTAAATCCAACCTCAAATACTTTCTAGCTCAGTGACCCTAGACAAGTCACTTAACCTCTATATTCTCAATTTCCTCACTTATAAAATAAGAATCATAATAGTATCTATCACCCAACTTGCCTAGCACATAGTAAGCACTACAGAAATGTTTATCCCTTCCCTCTCTTCTCTTCTCTTTCAAATTGTTCAAAAAGCAATTTCTGTTCACATAAGGAATCGTGTCCTCACCTGCAGGTGCTCTGCCCAAAAGAATATAAATTTTGATTGCTGAAACCTGGAAAGCTATTCTTGGGGTTAAAGGGCTAAGCTTGATTTCTTTTCTTTTTTTTAATTTTTTTTTTTTTTTTTAGTTTTTCAAGGCAATGGGGTTAAGTGGCTTGCCCAAGGTCACACAGCTAGGAAATTATTAAGTGTCTGAGGCCAGATTTGAATTCAGCTACTCCTGACTCCAGGGCCAGTGCTCTATCCACTGTGCCACCTAGCTGCCCTTGCTTTCTTTTCTTTAAATTTTATTTATTTAAGGCAATTGGGTTAGATAAATGACTTGCCCAATTGACTAAGCAATTATTAAGTATCTGAGGTTGGATTTGAACCAGGTCATTCTGATTCCAGGGCTTGTGCTCTCTCTACTGCACCACCTAGCTGGCTCCTCTGACTTTCTTAAGGATCACATCTTAAACCCAAATCACTTTGACCCTCACTGATTGGTCAACAATAGGTCCCAGGCCAAATTCCACTTGGTCATTGTTTGGACCCTGATTGCCTCAGAGGGAATATAGAAAGCAATTGTTTCTCTTTTGGAGAAACTCTTGAATGACTTCTCCCAGACTGATTTATTAAAACCAGGTAAAAGAACCCATTCTTTGCCTCATTTCTTACCAAGTCTTATTCACTGAAAGGGCATTGCCTCAACCAAATTGAGAACTATTGTAGACTCTAGTTTAAAAAGGTCAAGTGCACCTCTCACTGCATCTAGGGCCATCTCCAGTCATCCTGATCCATTTCTGACTACTGGATCTGCTCTAGAGAAGAAAGTAAGGTTGGTGACATTGCACACACCCCCTCCTCCCCCCATTTAAATCTAATTTCTTTCAAATCGGGCATCACCTCTCTGTCATGGTCCTCTTTCAGAACAAAGAACAAGCAATAGCAGTTGGTACCCATATACACACATAGTGAACTCTCACGTGTTGCAATCACCAAGTCATTGAGGGCCTCAACTATTCATTCACATTAAGGTGTCCTTTGATGATTTATTTTCTTTCTCAAGATTTCCTTTAATCTGATTTCACCTAGTTCAAGGTGATAGGGAGTAAGGGATTTGTGCACCATACACCACATATCTGAGGCTCATGGATTTGGAGGTGGAAGAGACCTCAGAGGCACCAAACTTTATTTTACACATAAGGAAACAGAGGCTCAGAAAGATAAAATGACTTGAATCCACTTCAGTCCACTTAGCATGGTCATACAACTAGTGTCAGAAGAGGAACCTCATTTCTCCCCTGCTTCCTGAGTCTTCCTGACTATATAGGCTTATACTCTCCAGACCATGGTGCTTCTCCATTAGATCCCATATCAGATTCAAATTATTAGAGTTGAGTAGACTTTAAAACACTGCCTGGTCCAAACCTCTCATTTTACAAATAAGGAAACTGAGACTCAGAGCAGCAAAGTAAATATCCCTGGGTCATACAGTTAATAAGTGACAAAGGCAACACTTATTTAAACCAAAACTCTAGACTCTCCATTCAATCTTCCCCTAAAACTCTCACTCTGCTTTGACTGATACACCTCAAACATTAGAAAACTATATCTGGATCTCTCCTTTGTATCTGTCACAATCTACTTTGGATTATACATATTTCTAAATATGCCATTAGATTATAATATATCAAGCTAATATAAGGGAAGGGAAAAGGAATGAGCATTATTAGAACCTACTAAGTATCTGGCATTCTGATGCACAGTAATTAAAAATACTATCTCATTTGATTCTTATATCAATTCTGGAGGGAAGGTGCTATTATTATTATCCACATTTTAGGAAACAGAGGCAAACAGGGGTTTAAGATACTGGGAAAGAGTCAAGTAACTACTAACAATTTGATGTCAGATTAGAACTCAAGTCTAGGTCCAGTATTCTATCTACAGCTGTATCATAGAAGCTCCTTGAAGACAGAAATTGTGTCAGATTTTTTATCTTCATATCCCTACTTCCTAATTTAGGTTGAGGAGTAGTTGTTGAATTGAGTTGACTGAAGTGAACAGAAATGGAATTAAATCAAATTTAATTAAAATGAAGGAAAAATTAACACCTTTGCAAACATTTACTGCCCATATAAGGACTATTCCTTGTTTATATTTTGAGTCCTAAATTGGGGGGGGGGGTACAACATACTAGGTGAACTAAAGCACCCCTTATGTCACACAAATGAGTTTTCTGCATGTAAAGGATAAATGGGTCATTGCTAAAAAAGATAGTACTGCATGAGGAGCTCTATAGACTGTTAATGAGCAGATTTCTCTGTTTTTGAACCTTGGTAAACGTCTCAAAGATCTTTTTTTTCCCTTCAGACTGCTTGAAGTGGATTCAATATTCATTGCACACATACTTCTACATTTTGCTGTGAGAGTCAATATTTATTGCACATTTTTTTCTGTATTTCTTAATGGAACATGTGTGTGATTATTGAATAAACATGAATGTATTGAGTTTTGCAACACTTCTACTCCCATAATTTGTTGAGGTTTTTTCACTCCTCTAACTCAAAACAGATTTATTTTTCTAATAAGGTTTTGCAACTTCTTAGTCCACAGTATCCACTAGATTTATTTCATTTTCAAAATATAAACTGCTGCACCTGGGCAGCAATTTTTGGATCACCCCAAATGGTACATAATGGTTTCTAGCACAGAGAAACTGTGTATATGTATGTAGACCAGATGTAAGTCCAGTTCATGCATTACATTTTGGTTCAATATTTTTTGGTCTGTTTACTCTGTTTCAGTCTCTGACCACATTTTAAGGCTTTATTTTACTCTCCTTTGCACATCTTGCAAGAAAGCATTTGAGCTGAATAAGGGAGTCATTCAAAGTTACCTCAGTAAGAGATGTCTGCCCAGAAGGCTTCTTATTGTTGTTGTAATTGTTACTTACCATGGAATAAATATTGCCATGGTGCTTCTGGCTATGGAGAATGGCTAAAAGATGGCACCATCTTTTCTGGGGGAGCTTTAAGAGCATCTCCTATGTATTCTTCCAACATTAAATCAGTTTCCCAATAAATAAGAATCCAGAAAAAGTGTTTGGATGTTGCAGGTTGTGGAATACTCTTTTTGGTATTGCTATTTTTCATCTAAGCTGTCTCATTGGCCAATTGCTGCCCTACAATCCTTGTAGGAGTGCTCTGTTTAGAAAGTCAAAAAACACCAAGCTAATGAGTTAATCAGCTGGGGGTTTTAATATAGACATCTATAACTACAACTATTAAAGAGTTTTCAGAACCATACCAAGACTTTAGCTTTCTGGCTGATAGAATTTTCATCAGACATTACAAGTATGTATTACTCCAATATAAATGTACCTTAATGTAAAAATATCTCTCAGATATCTTCTAGAAAAAAACTTTTAAAAAGATACCAAATAGGGGCTGCTAGGTGGCACAGTGGATAGAGTGCCTGCCCTAAATTCAGGAGGACCTGAGTTCAAATCCAACTTCAGATATTTAATTATCTAGCTCTGTGATCTTGGGCAAATCACTTAACCCCATTGCCATGCAAAAAAAAAAAAAACTAAAAAAAAGATACCAAATATAATAATGAACAAAAGTACAGAGAAAAACAAAATTACCTTCATTCAGATAAGGATTGTACAAAAAGGCATCTAGAAATCTGCAGATATAGGACTTCTGGCCAAGATGGCAGAGAGAAGAGAAGCACAATTCTAAAGTCTCCTGATCTCTTCCCCATCTATTACATGCCTATGGTAATAGGGGAGAAGAAGGGAGCAGATGAGAAACACCTGAATCTTCTTCTCATCAGACTTGGCTTAAAGTCAACATGCACATACTCAGGTAACTTATAAAATATCTAACCTTTCAAGTATTAAAAGGGGAAGAGGGGAGGGGGGTGGTGGAGAAAGGGAAGGGGAGTGGGGGGAAAGGGGGAAATAGCAAAAGGAAGGGAAGGGAAAAAGGGAAAAAGGGAAAGGGGAAAGAAAGGGGAGGGTGTGATATAGGAGGGTAAACCCACTGAAAGGGGGGGTATTCAGAAACAAAATACTGGGGAATATGGATGGGGGGGGAAGGGGGAAAATACAAACAGAGGGAAGATAGCATGGAGGGCAATAAAGAATTAGTAATTATAACCTTGAATGTGAATGGGATGAACTCTCCTTAAAAGGTAAGCAAATAGCAGAGTGGATTAAAAACCAGAATCCTAGAATATGCTGCTTACAAGAAACTCATTTGAAGCACAGAGATACATATAGAGTAAAGGTAAAAGGTTAGAGCAAAATATATTTTGCTTCAGCTGAAGAAAAAAGCAGGGGTAGCAATCCTTATCTCAAACAAAGCAGCAGCAAAAATAGATAGTGTTAAAAGAGATAAGGAAGGAAACTTTATCCTCCTAACCATAGACAATAAAGTCATTTCAATATTGAATATATATATATACATATATATATATGTATATATATATATATATATATATATATATATATATATATATATATGCACCCAGTGGGACAGCACCCAAATTCTTAGAGGAGAAGCTGAAAGAACTACAGGAAGACATAGACAACAAAACTCTACTAGTGGGAGACCTCAACCTCCCACTCTCAGATCTAGATAAATCGAATCATAAAATAAACAAGAAAGAAGTTAAGGAGGTAAATAGATTGTTAGAAAAATTAGATATGGTAGACTTATAGAGGAAACTGAACAGGGATAGAAAGGAATATACCTTTTTTCTCTGCAGTACATGGAACTTATACAAAAATTGACCATGTACTAGGACATAAAAACCTAATGATCAACTGCAGATCTTTCTCAGATCACAATGCAATAAAAGTCATATGCAATACTGGGGCAAGCAGATATAGACCCAGAACAAATTGGAAACTGAATAACCTCATTTAAAAAATGAATGGACCAAAAAACAAATTATAGAAAGAATTAATCATTTTATCCTAGATAATGATAAAAATGAAACAACATACCAAAACTTATGGGATTCATTCAAAGTGACTCTCAGGGGATATATTATAGCTCTAAATGCTTACATGAATAAATTGGAGAAAGAGGAAATCAATGAACTAAACATGCAACTCAAAAAATTGGAGAAAGAACAAATCAAAAATCCCCAATTAAATACCAAATTAGAAATTCTAAAAATTAAAGGAGAAATCAATAAAATCGAAAGCAAAAAATCTATTGAATTAATAAATAAAACCAAAAGTTGGTATTATGAAAAAACTATAAAATTGATAAACCTCCAGTCAATTTGATTTAAAAAAAAGAAAGAATAAAACCAAATTGCTACTATCATAAATGAAAAAGGTGAACTCACCACCAATAAGGAGGAAATTAAAGTAATAATTCAAAATTATTTTGCCCAATTCTATGCCAATAAATTTGATAATCTAAGTGAAATGGATGAATATTTCCAAAAATATAAGTTGCCCAGGTTAAATGAAGAAGAGATTAAATGCCTAAACAACCCTATCTCAGAAAAAGAAATTCAACAGGCCATTAGTGAGCTCCCTAAAAAAAATCTCCAGGGCTCCTCCGGCCTGGGAGGGAGTTCGCCGGCGTGGCTCCGTGGCGGCACCGGCAGCCTGCTGGAACCTCACGGAAAGGCTCCCACCATGGCTGAGAATGGTTATAGTGAAAAAATGACTTATCTGGAGTCCAAAATATGCCAACAAATTGAATACTATCTTGGTGACTTTAATCTTCCACAAGACAAATTTTTAAAGGAACAGATCAAAATAGATGATGGCTGGGTTCCTTTGGAGACCATGATCAAATTCAACAGATTAAGCAAGCTAACAAAAGACTTTGATGTAATAAGAAGTGCTCTAAAGAAATCAAAGGCAGAACTCATGGAAGTTAGTGAGGACAAAACTAAAATCAGAAGATCTCCAAGCAAACCCCTCCCTGAAGTAACAGATGAGTATAAAAATGAAGTAAAAACAGATCTATCTATTTTAAAGGTTTTCCAACAGATGCAACCCTTGATGACATAAAAGAATGGTTAGAAGGTAAAGGTCAAATACAAAATATTCAAATAAGGAGAACATTACATAAAGCATTTAAGAGATCAATATTTTCTGGGTTTGATAGTGTTGAATCTGCCAAGAAGTTTATAGAAACCACTGGACAAAAATACAAAGATACAGAGCTGCTGATACTCTTTAAGGAAGATTACTTTGCCAAGAAGAATGAAGAAAGGAAGCAAAATAAAGTAGAAGCTAAAGCAAAAGCTAAACAAGAGCAAGAAGAAAAACAGAGGCAAGCAGAAGATGCTGAATTGAAATCCCTGGATGAAAAGATTGAATGCTTGCAGAATTTTTTGGGTAATTTAGATGATCAAACCTGTAGAGAAGATCTGTATACACTTTTCTCTAATCATGGAGAAATAAAATGGATAGATTTCATCAGAGGAGCAAAAGAGGGAATAATCCCTTTTAAAGAAAAAGCAAAAGAAGCACTGGACAAAGCCAATGAAGCAAACGATGGAAACTTAAAATTAAAAAACAAAGATGTAACATGGGAAGTATTAGAAGGAGAAACAGAAAAAGAAGCTTTGAAAAAAATCATTGAAGACCAACAGGAATCCCTAAATAAGTTGAAGTCCAAAGGTTGTAAATTTAAAGGAAAGAGAAGAAGAGGTGGTAAAGCTGTGCAGGGTATACCCAATAAAGGAAAAATACAATTACAAGGCAAGAAAACAAAATTTGATAGTGATGAAGAACAGGAAAATGGTGATGCTGGAGGATCTCTTAAAAGGACACGAGAAGAACCTGAAAAAGAAGAGCCTGCACCAAAACAAATGAAAACTGAAAATGGAGCTGGAGACCAGTAGCTTGATAAAAAAAAAATTTTATTCATTTTAAATAAATTTTAAGCTGTCAGATTCGAGGGTCTTTAAAAAGAAAATCAAATTAAATCCACTTCAATGTCCACCTATAATAGAAGGAGAGGCTATTTTTGTTTAACTTGTTTTTGTTGTTCAAGTATCCTTATTCTGGGTTTTTTTAATATGTATAGTTTTGTTCATCATATCAAATGTTGGCATTTCAGACATTGATCTGAACATCAAAAGAAAGGTTCTTTCAGTGAAGCTCTGTAATATTGGAAATACCAACAAATAAAATATATATACTATATAAAAGGAAAAAAAAAAAACTCCAGGGCCTGATGGATTCACAAGTGAATTCTACCAAACATTTAAGGAACAATTGGTTCCAATTCTATATAAACTCTTTGGAAAAATAGGGAAAGATGGAACTCTGCATAACTCTGTTACCTAAACCAGGAAGAGTTAAAACAGAGAAAGAAAATTATAGACCTATTTCCCTGATGAATATAGGTACAAAAATCTTAAATAAAATCTTAGCAAAATGATTACAAGTTATCACTAGGATAATACATTATGATAAAGTAGGATTTATTCCAGGAATGCAGGGTTTGTTCAATATTAGGAAAACTGTTAGTATACTCAATTATATCAACAACAAACCTATCAGAAATCATATGATCATATCAATAGATGCTGAAAAATCTTTTGACAAAATACAGCATCCATTCCTATTAAAAACACTAGAAAGTATAGGAATAAATGGACTGTTCCTTAAAATAATTAGCAGTATCTATCTGAAACCATCAACAAGCATTATATTCAATGGGGAGAGGCTAGAGGCATTCCCAATAAGATCAGGGGTGAAACAAGAATGCCCATTATCACCACTACTATTCAATATCATATTAGAAATGTTAGCTTCAGCAATTAGAGAAGAAAAACAAATTGAAGGAATTAGAATTGGGAAGGAAGAGACAAAACTCTCACTTTTTGCAGATGACATGATGGTCTACCTCGAAAATCCCAAGAAATCATCCAAAAAACTACTGGAAACAGCAATTTTAGCAAAGTTGCAGGTTATAAAATGAACCCTCATAAATCCTCAACTTTTCTATACATGTCTAGCAAGATACAGCAGGAAGAGCTAGAAAGAAAAATCCCATTCAAAGTAACCTCAGACAATATAAAATACTTGGGAGTCTATTTGCCAAGACAGACTCAAAATCTTTTGAAAACAATTATAACACACTTCTCACAGAAATTAAATCAGATTTAAATAACTGGGCAAATATCAACTGCTCATGGATAGGTAGAGCTAATATAATAAAATGAAAATTTTACCAAAACTAAACTATCTGTTTAGTGCCCTACCAATCAAAATTCCAAAAATTTAGTTTAATGAATTAGAAAAAAATATAAGTAAATTCATATGGAGAAATAAAAAGTCAAGAATTGCCAGGAGCTTAATGAAAAAAAGTGCAAAAGAAGGTGGCTTAGCCCTACCTGATCTAAAATTATATTATAAAGCATCAGTCATCAAAACTGTTTGGTATTGGCTAAGAAATAGAGTGGTGGATGAGTGGAATAGACTAGGTGCAAAAGCAGGAGATGATTATAGTAATCTGCTGTTTGATAAACCCAAAGAGTCCAGCCATTGGGATAAAAACTCCCTCTTTGATAAAAATTGCTGGGATAATTGGAAGTTAGTATGGAAGAAATTTAGATTAGACTAATACCTCACACCCTTTACCAAGATAAGATCCAAATGGTTACAGGACTTAACCATAAAAAAACAATACTACAAGCAAATTAGAAGATCAAGGACTAGTTTTCCTGTCAGATCTATGGAAAGGGGAGCAGTTTATGACTAAATAAGAGTTGGAGACCATCACCAAAAACCAATTAGATGATTTTGATTACATTACATTAAAGAGCTTTTGCACAGATAAAACCAATGTAACCAAGATCAAAAGAAATGTGGTAAATTTGGAAGCAATCTTTACAACTAATGATTCTGACAAAGGATTTATTTCTAAAATATACAGAGAATTGTGTCATATTTTTAAAATAAAAAGCCATTCCCCAATTGACAAATGGTCAAAGGATATGCAAAGGCAATTTACAGATGAGGAGATCAAAGCAATCCATAGACATGAAAAAATGCTCTAAATCATTAATTATTAGAGAAATGTAAATTAAAGCTTCTCTGAGGTATCACCTCACACCTCTCAGATTGGCCAATATGACCAGGAAGGATAATGATATTGTTGGAAGAGTTGTGGGAAATCTAGGACACTATTACACTGTTGGTGGAGCTGTGAACTCATCCAACCCTTCTGGAGAGCTATTTGGAACTATGGCCAAAGGGAAACAAAAATGTGCATACCCATTTGACCCAGCAATACCACTACTAGGTCTATACCCTGAAGAGATGATGAAAAAGGGTAAAAACATTACTTGTACAAAAATATTTATAGCAGCCCTGTTTGTGGTGGCAAAGAATTGGAAATCAAGTAAATGTCCTTCAATTGGGGAATGGCTTAGCAAACTGTGGTATGTGTATGTCATGGAACACTATTGTTCTATTAGAAACCAGGAGGGACGGGATTTCAGGGAAGCCTAGAGGGATTTGCATGAACTGATGCTGAGTGAGATGAGCAGAACCAGAAAAACACTGTATACCCTAACAGCAACATGGGGGTGATGATCAACCTTGAAGGACTCACTCATTCCATCAGTGCTACAATCGGGAACAATCTTGGGCTGTCTGCAAAGGAGAGTGCCATCTGTAACCAGATAAGGAGCTGTGGAGTTTGAACAAAGTTCAAGGACTATCCCCTTTAATTGAGAAAAAAACAGATATCTTATTGTCTGATCTTGTTACCTCTTAGACTTCTCTTCTCTTCTTTAAGGATATGATTTCTCTCTCTCATCACACCCAATTTGGATCAAGGTACAACATGGAAACAAAGTAAAGACTGACAGAGTGCTTTCTGTGGGGGGGGGGGGAGCAAGATTGAGGGGAAAATTGTAAAACTCAAATAATATCTTTAATAAAAAGAAATTTATAAAAAGAAATCTGCAGATATTAGGGGAAATCTCCCTTCACTTATCCATCTTGGGAAAACAGCATAAACCCAGGAACACAAGCAGGAAGTCTGCTAAAGTTCCTATGGTATCTGTATTTCCAATAGCATCAGTTACCAGGAGGAAGGAACCATGAAAAAGATAGCAAAAGAAAAAAAATCTCTCAGGTAGTCAGATGCTAAGGAGGTCCCCAAAAATTCTGACCAAGAACAACTCAGGGGATGATGAATACTACTAGCACTTTACATGTAGACATACCAGAGGAGGTGGAAGTCAGTGACAGGATCCCAGAAAATCAAGGTCAGAACCAAACAGGGTCTGATCACTCCTTCTGAGAGTACAGAATGAAGTAGAACCTAATGCTGACACAAAGATGCAATACAATGCAATGAAATATAATATAATACAATACAACATACACATTTGTCAAGTGCCTACTATGTCCGGGTACTGTACTAAAATATGGGTATACAAATAAGATACAATAATGGGAATACCATAAAATATGGGGATACAAATGGGAAGGAACATGAAGAAACTGGAATTCAGAAGGAGGGACCAGTGGGACCGAATGGAAGTGGCAAGAGGGATATTATGTTAGGTGGAATTCAAGCCAAGCAGAGTTACCAACAAAAAGTGGATAGTTACAACAAAATTATAAGTCAGGAACTGATGCAGGAGATAAGTAAAAGAAGAAGATGCACAACATTTTGAAGAAATAGTATTGTTCATAAAGAGACTCAGAAGGAGAATAGAATTATTTATCTACTAAAAGAAAATTTAAAAGAAATGAAGCAACAGATTAAAAATAAAATTATAAACAAAATAAAAATTCTGGAGGGAAGAATGAAAAGCAGAATTAGTATGGCGCAAATAAAATTCAATGACTCCAAGAGTCAATGATCAAGATTAGAATCACATAAAAATTTGAATAGAAGAAAAATAAGATATCCACTATCAAAAATAAGTGCCTTGGAATATAGGTCAAATAAAACTAGTTTGGAATACACTGAACTTCCAGAAACCATAACCAAAATTATAAAAGGAAAACTTGGGTACCATATTTCAAAAATTCTGGATGAAAACTGCTGAGAAGTTTTAGAAATAGAGGTCAAAGTGAAAATAGAAAAAAATCTACCAGTAATCAAAATGCTCATTTCCAAGAACACTTCTAGTCCCAGAGACTAGACATGTGTCCTACCTATCTGTATCATGGTAGAACAATGCCAAGGACTGCCATCAATATCTAGACCCTCCATTTTTTAGTCTTTAGGGACTAGATCTGAGCAAAGGGTAACCATTGAAGTGGGCATAGATTGCAACCCTTAACTCAAGTGCCCAACATATCCTAGCTCCAGCTGGTCCTGCTACCTTCACTTCAAGCAGGCTTTGAGAATGTCATTTTAGTTTCCTGGAATGCCATCCTTCACTTGAACTCTTTCATTATCTTGTTAACCACAGAAAACCCTTATGAAACATGCCAAACTGAACCATCTTCCCTATACTTAAAATCCTATATTCAGTCCCAGCATATTCAGCCCCAGTTTGGGTAAACCAAACTTTTGATCAACTCCTAAACATTTTCCCAAATTCATTTCCCAAATCTGTTTACTCTTAGGTCTCTTTTTAAGTTTTATACAAAGACTGTCCATTAGCTAGGGAGTCAGCAAACATTTATCTAACACCCACAGAGTCCATAGCCCTTTATTAGACACCTGCCTGATGACAACTGGTATATACTAGAAAGGACAGTAGAAGTTAAAGGGATAAAATCCCTATCCCTTTAGAAATGAAAAACCCCTCATTCGCTGGGGACAGGGACAAAAAACAGATAGCAGATGGCAGTTTCTGTGAAATTCAACCAGCCACAGCTGCATGCAAACCAATGACCAAGAAGTCTGGTATTTTGTTATCATATAGGATACAGCCCAACATCAACAATCTGAGGAGAAAACATGTGTGAGGAAGCAACTCAGTTTCCGAAAAGCATTAGGAGGAAGGTTAAATAAGCTGCTTTTGACCTGAGCCAAAAATGTAGAAACACAAGGATTATAGTTTCCAATCATAACCTTCTCTATAACACAGTACAAATGTACATTCATCCATAAGAGATATTGCCACCCAATTCAATGCCACCCTCCAGTTCACTGAGAATAAAGGAAGACTTTAAAAGTGATTGTTTCTGGGTCTAGAGTTTACGGACCAGATAAACCCTCTTTCACCTTGATCCTTGGTTAGTATTGAAAGAAAAGTAACAATTATTGACCTGACTCAAGGTGTTATATGGAGAGAAGCACCAGATGCTTTAAAATCATTACCAGATGCCAATAAGAACTAGTGATCTACAAAAACTTGGTACACTTAAGCCAAGATTATCCCAGTCTTAGAAGGGTGCAGAGGTGTGTTAGTAGCAGGGATTCAGGATCTGCCTGCTAAGGCCTTATGGTGAGGTTAGTTAAGGCAAAAAACACCACATCCAATTTGAAGTAAAAAGACAAAAACAGGATTTGAGTGAAATTAAATCACTAGGAAGGGGGTAAGTAATAAAAACAAATTTAAGAGAGTGGGAGGAACTGACCAGCTGAATAAGAGTGGAGATCAGAAACAGGACCTCAGAGTCAAGCTATTAGGTCAGAAACACAGGATGTGAAAGTCAAGTTACTAAGCCAAGATCAAAATCGCTAGAGACAAGAGTCAGGTAGAGTAGGGAAATTTTGTTTTTCAAATCAGATCCTAAAATAGGATCAGAGAGACACTCAGAAGTAATGTAGAGAATGTTTGAGAAACTTTGAAAAACAAATGGGCTTCACATATATAATACCATCTTCTTGTCCATTTGACTCTGACTTACTGGTCAACCTAAGACTATCACATTTCCACTGACAAAGTTGGATGATTTTAAATAATATTCATACTGCAGTGGATATGGGAGTTCATCATTTGATTTTTCCTTCCAGTGATGCAGATTACATATCTACACGTGTTTTTGTCCATGCCCCACTGTAAACTTGCCCCAAAGCATCAGCTCAAAATGCTGTCAATCTTCCTTCTTCTGAATTTGCATGATCCCAAAGACACATGCAAGAAATACTGGTCAGAATATAAGTTATAGAGAAGGTACTAATGAGCATTAGTAAAAACAGTCACCTTCTGAGAGAGTTCTATAAGCCAAAGAATTCACAGAGCCAGTCACTACTTCTATTTGATTGTAGATATCTCTGATATTTGAGGTATTTGAGGTATTCACAATTCTAAGTAATAATCCTGAGATCACAATGAACCAATGAATTAAAAATATTACCTACTTTACCTAGTTTTTTCTCCTCTAGACAAGACACATTAAGCATAAAGATATCAAGGAGAAAATTGGGGGTGAAGGTGTTAGGAGACTGATATTCTGAAATCAAAACTGAATGTGAAGAACTTGTTTAAACTAATTAATACTTATATGATACTGGTCTTAAGGTAGACCTTTAGACCTGCAAAATGAATCATAACAAATATCGAAATTATGCTAGCATTATTATGCTAGATTATTAAACACAGGGCACTTTCTCATTAAAAAGAAAGACAGATATCCTTAGAACACATAACAAACAAGCAAAAAACTATGGAAATATATTTTAAATGGTCAGACAGTAAATATTTAAGTGCCTATTATGGACCTGGCATTTTAGTAAATGGTGGGGGATATAAAAAAAAAACCAGTCCCTGCTCTCAAGGAGCTCACATTTCAAATATTTCCCAATTTATTTCTCAATGTAGCTCACTCCCTTTCCCTAACCAGAGGGCCATTCACAACAAAAACAAATGGTCAAAAAATTCAACAAAAAAATCAAAAAACTTCTGATATTACATGAAATATTCTGTACCTACAATTTCCCTGCATTTGGAAAGAAATCAGAGGAGGTAGCTACTTCTTCTTGAGGATCAACTATGATCATTATAATTTCAAAGTGTTTAGTTTTGATTATTTTGTTATTCTTTTTATTTCTATTCACATGATCATAGCCATTGTGTATGCTTTTTTTCTGATTCTGCTTACTTGACTATGTATCAGTCCATATGTCTAACTCCTTTTCTCTCTATTCATCATATTCTCTAGTTGAAGGGTTCCCTTTTACTTTGATTCTAGTTATTTGCTACCTCAAAAAGTGCCTGGTCTTCATGATGTCTATTAAACCTTTCTCTTTGTCATTGACCTCCTTGAGTCACATGGCTAGTCTTGCTGTGTAAAGGTTAATCTTCTTTTGTTAACTGTTCGATAATTTATAAGTGCTTCATTTTGTCCTACCATCTAACCTGATCTAACATGGTGTTGGCATTCACACCATCCCAAACAATTCCCCACCATTATATTTATTTGACTACTTCTCCATTAGTAAGTTAACTCACTGGTTAGCAGATTGCATTAGCACCTGGTATTAAAAACCTGTGAAGACACTAATTGACCCAATAAGCTCTGCAAAACTTGCAACATTTATAAATACAGAGTATTTCCCCTTTTTTAAGGGCAAGGAAAAAGATGAATTTCTTTGCCTAAGACCCAAGCAGAATGTAAGGAATAGAAGAGACACAAGTACTCAAAATTTCATGATGTTGAACCAATGTGTAATTTCCTAGGGATCACTGGTTTCCACATCTGTGACCAGTTAGCACCGGTTGTACTCACTTCTCTCAAGGATAAAGTCAGGGCTCTGATATTCTGCATCTAAACCTTCATTTCTAAGGAGGATCTTAAAAGTATGGAAGCATGATGTTTGTTTGTTGAATTAACACGGGTTTGCTTTTCTATTTGTGAATTCACAGGACCCTTCTTGAGCAATATACAATCATAAATTTGGCAGACTGCTCAATTCCACATGCTGAAAGGATGCTGCAGGAAGAATTTCCATTCGGAATCGAATAGAATTTGTGATTTGCATGCACCTTTTGAGTCAAAATCAAACATTTGCCCTGGATTGGCCCAAGTTTAATTAAAATGATGAGAACATGTGATAGGCTTTTGGTCTAAGGCGAAAAAGAAGACATAGTATTGAAATTTGGAACAAACATTTTTTTAAATGAGAAATGCATGGTTGGTAGTGATAAGAAATGCCAAGACTATGTATTACATGGGTTCATGGATTGAAAAATAGAAACTATTCTAAAAATTGTGGTGCACTGAAACTGTTGTAGGAAGGTTTGGATAGGATTACATACTATATGGGTGATGTTCCTGTAACTAATACTATAGATGTTTGTAATCTTTTCTATAGTCTTTTTGTGAATTGCCATGTATAGCTGATGGGCTGTTCATCAGTCTTGGCAGACTGTTTCACTTAACCAGGTGGAGAAGAAGGTAAAGAATTTTATCTCTAAGGGTTTAGTTATGGAAAAACTGATGATTGCCTCAAAACCATTCGGATTAGAAAAGTCAACATGATATAGCAAAGCAATAGCCAAGGGAAGAGAGAGAATAGCTAATCATTTGGATGTAGAATTATTAAAATTGACCATACTTTCCTTTGCAAAAACTTTTACTTGGTTGATATTTGTAAGATTTTTTCTGATGTATTTATTTAAACATACAAAAGTACACATACAAACATGTGAGTGTATATAAACACAGATATTTACTCTTTAATACGTGAAGTATCTATGTTTTCATTTCTAACCTAGATTAGTTAGTCCTCATCTCCAGCCCCACTTAACAAGATACAACCTGCCAGACCTTGTATCTACCTCAAAAAATGCCTGGTCTTCATGATTTCCATGAAACCTCTCTCTCTCTCTTTGTCATTGACCTTCTTGAGTCATATGGCTACCAGTAGAATCTCTGGGTAAGTTAATATGGACAGTTTTCACTGGCATAGTTTTCAAGAACCCAAGATCATTCTCACATAACCATGAAATATCAGATTTGGATGCCACACCAATATGATGCTAGTTAAACAGATTTATAGACAATACCATGGGTCTATTGAGTAAAGATGGTCAGAAGATATCTTCATGAAGTGAAATCTAGCCTCAGTCCTTTAATAGCTATGTGACCCTGTTTGCCTCAGTTTCCTAATTTGTAAAATGAACTGGAGAAGAAAATGGCAAACCACTCCAGGATATTTGCCAAGTAAACTCCAAAATGGAATCAAAAAGAATTGGATCCAACTAAAACAACTCAACAACAATAACAATACAAGAGTCAGCTCATACCAGTTTCTCAGAACCAATTGTTAAATTACCAGTGTGACCATTTATACCTCAGAAATTCAGTAAATACTTTCAAATCACTTATGATTTGATTTATCATTTTGTTGATTGTCTAGATTTAACAATGATTTGCTATTTTTATTGATTGTCTAAATGTAAATTGTTAAAAAAAAAAATTTACCCACATACCCTTGAGTGGGTTCATGGAAATTCTATCATTTTTTTTTTATTTTCTCTTTTTCTTCTTTCTCAACATGTCTTTCAAGACCAAAAGATGTCATCAAAGAAATATATGGTAGGAAGAAATAGGATGGTCACATGATAAGAACAGGGATGACAAAAATTAGAAAGGCCTCTAGCACCTTGGGGTAGATCCCCTAGGGTTCACTAACAAGAGGGCACAGACAAGAATCTCACAGGACAGATAAACATGAATCTGCATAACTGAATGTGACTTCCTAATCAATAAACTCATAGATCCATTGGGTAATGAACATAAAGTCTTCTAAGAACTGTCACAGTTATAGAATAAATCCTCCAAATAACCAAACAAATCAATTCACCTGGAATATTCTACAGAAGTAATAATTAAAGGAAGAGCAAATTCACACTCTCATACCATTTAAGTAGGTTAGCCTAAAAGAACTTGAACTGCAACTAGAGGTTAATGAATTCTCCAGAGTTGTTAGTACGCATCTTCCAGGCCTATGTGCTGTCTGTGGTAATTAGATTCATAGAATTTTAGAGCTAGAAGGAATGTAGGGATCATCTCTAGTTTAAGAACCCTTTCTTTTACATATGAAGAAATTGAGGTTCAAAAAAGGTAACTTTCCAATGATCACATTGCTAGTTATCGCTAGAATGAAAACGAGAGGCAGTAGTATCCAAATGCAAATATGACCACTATGCAAAACCACTGTATTCAGGGTTTGAGAGATATGAAGTCTAGATTGAAAATAACTCCTCATCTTAAAGAATTTATAATCTAGTGGGAGCAAAGGTATCAACATAAATAGCTATAATATACAATATTATTTAAGCAGAGTAGATAGATACAAATCAAGCAGTAAATGAAGGCAAATATAGATTCATAGGAGTGAACATCAAATAATCATAATTTATATCACAACTTCATCATTAATTAATATAAGGTCTGCTGTAAGTCACATGACATCTCTAACTTCAAGACCATCAACTATAAAATAAATGGGTAGAACAAAATTATTTCCTCCAGATCTAAAGTGTTATTGTCCTCAAATCTGCATTTCCAAGCATCCAGTCTAATTTTTTTAATTTTTTGATACCTTTGAGTCACTTACAAATGATTCTGTCCTTCTGCCATAGACCATTCTCTTGTTCAAAAACATTAAACAATGGAAACCAACATGTTGCTGTTGTTGAGTTGTGTCAGACTGTGTGACCCCATTTGGGATTTTCTTGGCAAAGATACTAGAGTGGTTTGCCATTTGCTTACAGATGAGGAAATGAGGCAAACAAAATTAAGTGATTTATCCAGGGTCATAGAGCTAGGAAGTGTCTGAAACAGATTTGAACTCAGGAAAATGGGTCTTCCTGCTTACAAGTCCAGTACTCTATCCACTATGTCACCTGTCCACTCCATACTTTTAAAATAAAACAATTTATACATAATAGAGATTCAGAGTTTTATGAATAATCTTCATTTCCTGTATGCAATTGTTCATGTTTGTTGTAATCTCTCAAGTTCATATTAAGAAATAAAAAGAAAAAAATTTGGTAGGCGTAACTCTAATAAATGTTTGTTGAATTGAAAGTCATGAGATGGTGACTACCTTGCCATCAAAAATTTGACTGAAGAATTCCTTGCTGCTCTGGCGAATCAGATCTAGAGTCTATAAAGATTTTTTTTAAGTAACATCCACAAAGATAACACTCTAATAAGAGAGGAGGCAACACTGGAAACTGCCCTTTTTTTGGCAGAAATCTCTAAAACCTCATTTTTCTTTTATATCGTCAAGAAGCAAGCCCTAGTCATTAAAGATCACCTCAGTCTATTCCTAATATATGTGCACATATCTTGCTACAAACCTATTTATTTCACAATTTTATGAATGTTATCCCTTTAAGGAAAACATATCTGAAAGACTCCAAAGCCTATGAAAGACATTAATGGGAAAGTTGAATATAGGTGCCTAGTCACAGGTTAAATGAAAAGGGAGGAGTTGTAACATTCTCTAGTTTAACCAAATATGCTTGTTGTGGTCCCCAGGCTAAACATGGTTCCCAGAAAGGGTGGTCATGCATGTGGAAATGAGAAACCTCAGAACTTTAGAAGGCTCATTCCTGTTCCTCCCCAATAGGTTCTTTTTAATGCCTGGGACATCTGGTTCACCCAACAGTCCTTTGATTTCAGCAGTTACATTTTCTCGAGGCAGATCTTATTGCCAACAAATGTTAGTGGCTGGCACCTCCCTGGTTTTTGAGGAGAGGCTATCTTCCCTTTTCTGAAGGAGCTCAGTGTGAGAGAGTATCTGCTACTTCTAAAGTGGGGGTTACCTGTTGGCAATAAAAAGTCATACTTCTGAGAACAAATACCCAGGTAATAAGGAATAAAGATTGAAATGACATTTCTTTGTACTCTATAGGGATGGATTTTTTTTCCTTCTTTATATTCTATCCTTTCTTTATCTGAAAACCCACGGTTCTCCCTAAATACCATTTCTCAGTCTCTCTTTTCTGATGCTCCCTGAATTTTCTTTCTTCTCATCCTCATCTCACAGTTACACTTACCCCTTTGCAGTATAAGAAGCTGTAAAATGGGTGTGACCTTGTGTAAAATGGACTTGTGACATAGAAAATTCCAACCAACAGTTCATTTTCAGGGGCCTGCTTTTCTCTTCATACAGCCTCATCAGGAAAGGTGTGGTAGAGATGTTGTCAAGGAAACCACAGGTCCCTCCACTCCCTCTTTGCCTACTTCAAAAGACACAAAGCCCTTCTTTGAAATAGGTTGATCCAGGAGATGTAGGTGGGTGTCCCCAGTTCAAAAGGGGAGAAAGCTACAATTTGGTTAAGGATGCATTCCAGGTCAAAAACCCAATCAAAGGCACTACAGGTGGTCAGGGGTTAAGAAAGCGGATTAGGGGTTGGCATATCCCAAACTCAATGGGAGGGGAGCTCTGTGTCTTGTTCTGTGTTTTGTGGAGTGCCAAACATGCTGCCAGTTTTCGTAAATAATACTCATTACATAGTCTAAATTATAGGCTGGGCATAGGTATTAAGTAGGACATGGTATGTGTCTGTCAACAGATCCTAAGCTCTAGAGACTGAGTATTTCTGCAAAAGATCCCAAAGGGAAAAGTCATACTTAAATGGAACCATTTGGCGATATGTCCAACTAGTTAATCTTTCAATTCACCTGTTGTTGTTTTTCTGAAGTCAAATTGTAAAATTACAGAGTCATAAAAACATGAAATGGTTGGGATTTTCCAATCTTTCAGGGCTTTTCCTTTAGCCACCCCAATAATTGCCTTGATTCTGTCTTACTTTGATCTAGCCTTTCACCTGAGGCACTCAGACCTGGTCTTCCAGTTACCAGATGCAAAAACTGGAAGAAAATAAAGGGAAACAAATGGTTGAGTTGTAAGTCACAGGGGCAGCTTTATGAGTTGAGAAAGCCAGAAATGGTGTCATTCATGCTAGGGACTCTGAGAAAACCCTTCCTGCAACTTCTCCATATTGGCTAATGCTTGAAATTTCACACTTAGAGTCCTCATTTTCTTAGTTTTGATCCTTGCTTAATACAAATATCTCTGAAAATAATAAGTTTTAAACTATCAGTCATTTATATGTTAGCGTAAATCAAGAATTTCAACTTTTTTTCCCTAAAAACAGGCTTTGAAAAGTAAGAAGGATAAATTGCAAAGGTACAAACAAAAGAGATTGTTTCATGAAGGAGGGAAAAAAGTATCACATATAAAGAAAGGGGACAAACAAAATAAGCTTTGTAATCTTCCCCAGATTTGGTGAGCCCTATTAACATCCCACCTTTCTTTTCAAATGTATTTCCAAACATCTGCTTCTAAGGAGAATTTTTCAGATCAAAAACTCTGTCCTTCAGGCTAATTAGTCATTCCAAGTCAGTTTTCCACAATGGAAAAGCCTCATGATAGAGAGGTACCTGGCCTTACTTTCAATATTGTTTACAAATAAAAACAAGTCTTTTAAAAAGAAAATCTATATGAATCACATATGTTTAGCTGTCTTATAATAGAAAATAAAATCAAAGGATCATAGAGGGGCAGTTAGGTGATACCCCAAAATAGACTGCCAGTTCCGGAGTCAGAAAGACCTGAGTTCAAATTCCACTTCAGATGCTTACTTATTGTGTGGCCCTGGGTAAATCACTTAACTGTTTGCTTCAGTCAGTTCCCTCATCTGTAAAATGAGTTGGAGAAGGAATTAGCAAGAAAACTCAATGAACATCATTGATGTGGCATAGTCTACATGGTCTTGAAGGGTCCAATATGACAATTTTGAAGAAAAATGTTGTAGACACCAGGGATATCAATGAAGGAGAGATACTCTGATTTCAAGGAGCTTACTCTCAAGTAAAAGTATCCATGAGTTCACAAATAAGTAAAAATAAATTATGCACAAAATAAATGCAAGGTAATTCTGAAGAAAGGGCACTAACATTTGTGAAAAATAAAGAAAGATCTTATTAAAAAAATGAAACTTTGAACTGGTCCTTAAAAGCAACAATGGGTTCTAAACTTGAACTTGAGGAGACAGAAAATTGCAGGCTTTGGAGCCATGGCCTGTACCAAAAAATGGAGGTAGAATGCATCCTAGAGTATCAAGTAGTCTAATTTCTCTAGGAACAAAAAAGAAGAAAAGAAGCCATCACTCCGGAAAGATGAGTTGGAGCCAACTTGTGAAAGACTTTAAATACCTTTTACCCTAGATGCAGGGCAAGCTACTGGGGTTTTGTGAGATGACTGGCATAGTCATAGCTTTTGGATATACATTTTGAAAGAAAAACATTTGAAAATAATGACCTTGGGACTATTGATTATCTTTTTTTTGTTTGTTTTTTGAGGCAATTCGATTACGTGACTACCTCAAAGACATCTGAGGTGAGATTTGAACACAAGTCCTCCTGACTCCAGGGCAGCTCTGACCTATCAACTTTCTAAAGGGAGTAGTAGAAATGAAACAACTTCCATTTCAGAATTTTTCCTAATTTGGGTCACATTCTATTTCATGTATATGTGACCATACTTCTCTAGAACAAAAGGGACACAGTAAAGATTGCCTCTTTTTGAAAGAATAATCTTGTGAGATAGAACGAAAACTCTTTAAGTAAAAATATTTAAATTTTCTTCTGAATATCTCATGCTCAAATGTTCTGAGGGCCCTGAGTCTGGCTTAGTAGGTCCAGGATGTCCACCAGAGAAGCCCCTCTAGTGCTTCCTATGTCAAGGTCATCTTGCAAGAATTCTCCTCAGAAAATAATCTAATCAAGGTTGTTTTGGACTTCAGCTGAGATGTAAAACTCTGAAGATTATCAAGGTTCCTAGCCCAGTGTCATGGGTCCCCAAGAAAATAAATACACCAGTTGCAGTGATCCTTGGTGGGGGAGGGGAAGGAATAATTTACTGTCAATCTGTGTGGCTGAGCAGTCCTCCCATACTAATAAAAAGCAAACCACTGAAAAAAAGTGCGTCCAAATAAGCAAATATTTTTTTTTCAATCTTACCTCAGTCATGACATAACTATCTCAAGATGTTCACGGATGTATTACAAATCACAGCTCGGGCTATCAATCTGTCAATGGCTCACACAAGCTTTGGTGTTCTCAAGTGCGATTTGAAATCCTAAACCCCTAAGAAAATTAGCTGAGGCAATGACATCCTGTTTTCCACAGACAGTATGTGGCTTTCCCAGCAGTGGGAAAACACCATTGGAATGGGCTGTTGCTACTGCACTCCTCCTTCCTCTTTAAAGCCCAGCCTGCAACGCACAGCAGCGGGGACTGAGCCCTTCTGTTTTCCACCGCACACTGATTTGGAAGCAAATATTTTTCCAACAACATCACTCAATTGAAAGCATTTTGAAAATCTGAAGCCTGCACAGAAGACTGTTTTGGAAAAACCTGCCTGAACCAGAGTAGATCTGTCACTGACATAAGCTATCTCTTGCCTTTTGCTAGAAAATGTTAACTCACCATGTCAAACAGCTCTGAAATTATGTGTCTTTGCAGACTTCAAGCAAACGGAGCTTCCTAGTCCTGCCCTTGAGCTGATGGAAGGGAGGAGGGAACAGGAGGGGTTCTTTTTGAATTATGTTTTCTATTACTTATCGATAAATGAGACAGCTCCCAACTAAAAGAGCCCTTCCGTAAAGTATTTCACTGAATTCTTAAATTATTTGTTCACTTATTTATGAATACTGTTGGATATCCTAGCATATTGAATTTCAATTGTGCAATTTAAAGTTTAATTATTTTTTTTAAATTTCATTCATTCAACTAGCATCATTGCGGAGTCTTTTGTTATGTGCTGGTGATTGTGAGAGACAATCCAAGGTGAGATAAAGTCTCTAATCTCACACAGTTTAGTGACCATGTGAAGAGATAAGACCCAGAAAAACACCTACAAGGCCAGGCAATCCAACATTTTCTGCAACTGAATATTTTACACACTGCTCATCTAATGATCTGGTCACTAATATGTACATTTACCCTTGCAAACAGAGTGTTGTATTTGGAATCAGAGACTCAGTTATTGCAGACATGTCTAACTCTTTGTTATTCCATTTAGGTTTTTCTTGGCAAAGATTCTGGAATGGTTTGCCATTTCCTTCTCCAGGTCATTCTACAGATGAGGAAACTGAGGCAAACAGGATTAAGTTACTTGCCCAGGGTCACACACTCCAGGAGTAGCACCCTGTCAACTGTACCATCTAAGGGACCCAGGAATCAGAGAACTGTGCCACTTAGTATCTGTGTGGCCTTGAATGAGTCCTTTAATGTCTCTGGACCTCACTTTCCTTGGTTGTAAAAATGAGGGGAATAGGACTAAATGACTTTGAAGATGATTCAGTTCTAAATGGATGAGCTTAAAATCCTATGATTTCTCATTCCTTGACATTTAACAATATTTAAGGGGACCAGATAAGTAATATCACTTGCCCACAAGGTGGTGCCTTTTTTCCTTCTACTATGGCAAAAACCTTTCTGTATCCTAAAGAGTTGAGTTAAACTGATTGTCTATTAATTTTTAAATTTGTGTTACATGTTAAGGAAATCCCAGTATTTTAAACACTACCCAAATAGAATCCTCATCTGTAAAATGGGGATAATAATGTCTACACAATTTACTTCCTGAGTTATAAGAACTATACTTTGTAAACCTTTAAAACCATATAAATGAGAGATATTTATTATTATTGTTATTATCATTATTATTAAATTGTCCTCCTCCCTCCTCACAGTGTAGCTACTGTTGATTTCAATGGTCTCTGTACACATGTAGGATAAAGTTAGACCAATACATTCCAAATAAATTATTCTTAAAATAGCCTAGGGATATTACAACTTCTAATCAGCTCAGAGCTTTTGTAGAGCTGTTCATCTGTGTATATCAGGTCACACTTTGTCAGTCATCACCACACTTATTTTGAGCATATTACAGAATTTACTATTTATCTAGAATGTTTTGATGAATCATAATGAGATCCTCACATTCCAGTTGTCTTGTCTGCACTGAAGCAATTATTGATCTTCATGAGATTCATCGTGTCAATCAACAATTTAGCTTTCTTGTGGGAAGAAAATTTTCCTGGTTTGTGTATCTTCTATCCCTTTGGTATTTCTCTATCAATAGTACCAACTTTCAAAGAATCTCAAATAAAGTTTCTAACTAAAAAGTCCCTGCAAAAACTATCTGGAAAAAAGATAAAAATCCTGAGGTGTGAATAAGTAATGAAGCTAAAATGACATCAGGAGGTTAAGTGGACACATGCGGATGGCAACCACGTGTTTCTTTATTCTTGGCAACTTGGAGTTCTACTCTCCACAGCTTACCTTGAGAAAAATAAAGTAGGTTTTATGAGTTGTTAAACTGAGACACAGGGAAGTTAATCAACTTCTCTCACCCCAAGATGTCAATCAGGCCTAGAATTTTTGTGTCTTTGGTACCTTACCATGATTCCTCCTCTACATTCTGCCCAAGTAAGTAGGAGTTATCCTCTCCCAAGGAAAAGGACAGGTTTTGAAGACAATGAACAAAAATCCCAGGTTATGTTCTCCTGGACAACAATCAAATTCCTTTTCAAGCAAAAGACCTCCCCCCCCCCAACCAATGCACTAAATTAAAGCATACCAAAAGCAACTAGGTAGCACAATGGATAGAGCAGAGTTTCTGGACTCAGGTAAGTCTTCCTGAGTTCAAACTTGGCTTCAGACAATTTCTAGCTGTGTGACCCTGAGCAAGTCCCTTAATCTGATTGCCTTCATCAGTAAAATGATCTGGAGATGGAAAGGGCAACTTCTCTGTATCTTTGCCAAGAAAACCCCAAAATGGGGGTCACATAGAATCAGACATGACTTTAAAAAAATGACTGAACAACAGAAAACCAGCACTGAAGGCTAGTGTTCTTCTAGGGAAAAGCTTAAATGGCCTCCACACACACTCAAAATCTATTTACTTCAAGACTTGAATGTAACAAACATGACAGATGGTTTAAAAAAATCAAAGGGGAAGTTCTTGGAACACATCCTTCAAAATAAAATTTTGTTTCTTTTTTTTCTCTAGCAACTGAAATGATTTTTCTGAACATCTGATGAGAGATTTTAATGCTTCCACTTTCTCCCTCTCTGAAGCCAGCCCATCTATTTGAAGACTGTCTGTTCTTTTGTTTTATTAAGAGTCATTCTTTGACAAATCATTTTTTTTAAAGTCAGAAAGCTACAGTAGCTGATCAGACAAGTTTTGTGTCTTTGGCTTCAAAAGGCCTGCTCAATGTCCCAAAGATGTGATGGGATACGGGAATTCTGAATAGAGGATATTTTATACAAACTAAAAGGGATAATGAAGGTCTTGATCTTCATTTCCAATAGTCTATTTTTGCATGCAAGAGTCAGTGTAACCAGCTTGCCCCTCGTTGTCCCAAAGAAGTCACTGACAATGACTTGTCATGAACTTGTCTCCACTATGACCCACAGAGTTTTATCTGCTTGTAACTTCTTTGTATTTCTCAACTTCTTGGCTCTTCTATACTGATTATCCAATTGTCTGTCCCACTTGACTTTGTCTGTTTTTCTTAACATCTCACTTCATTTGGCCTGACTCATTTCTGATTTCTGCTTAATCCTTTGGATTTGGCATTCCAAGATCTCTCCCTCACTGCTTGATTAACACAGTATGCAGTAAGAAAGATTTTAATAGAAACTCTCACCCTTCAGGCCTCAGGCTACTAAACCTCCATTTCCTACCTTGTCAGTCCACTGTTTAGAGGGTGCTAGGTGGTATAATGAATCAAGTGCCAGGCCTAAAGTCAGGAAGACCTGAGTTCAAATCCAGCCTCAGATACTTACTAGCTGTGTGACCTGGGCAAGTCACTTAACCATACTTGCCTCAGTTTCCTCATTTGTCAAATGAGATGCAGAAGGAAGTCACTCTAGTATCTTTGCCAAGAAAATTCCAAATGCTGTCATATAGTCAGAAACAACTGAAAAACACTAAACAAAAATAACATTACACTTTTCTTCTAGTTATGATGCATTTTCTCCTCCTACCAGGTGTGGGCCTATTAGAGAAGAGACTATCAGGAATTAAAAAATATACATTGGACTTGAATTCTTCTTTACATATGCAGAAGGTTGATTAACATCAATATAGTTTAATTTCAAATGGACATTGACCTTTAGACATCTCTAGTTGCCAAATTATAATAGCAAAAGATGACTAATTAAGTGAACAGCTAAGTCAGGTGAGGAGTCATTCCTGGGAAGCAATTTCCTAGAACAGACCAACAAGGAATCAACTCTGTTGAGTAAGAGACCAGCTCCTCCACACCATACCCAGAAGAGATCTTTATCGATTAATCTGGTAAATTTAGTCAATTTACAACTTGAACATAGTCTCCTGGAAAATTTTGCTTTGAGGGTCAGGAAGTATCTCTTCTACCTTGACAGAAGGTTGGGGTTTTGTGGCAGGGGGGGATGTTTCATTTGTTGTTGTGGTTCAGTTGTTTCAGTCATTTCTAACCATCCATGATTCCATTCAGGATTTTCTTGGCAAAGATATTTGAGTAGTTTGCCATTTCTTTTTCCAGCTCATGTTACAGAGAAGGAAACTGAGATAAACAAGGTTAAGTGATTGGTCCAGGATCAAGTTGTGTCAGAGACTAGATCTGAACTCTTCTTCCTGTCAACAGGCCCACCACTCTATCCACTACTTATGTTTATAGCAACCACTTTAAATTCAAATTTAAATTACAATCCACTCTCCCTAAGAAATGAGTAGGGAGGAGAAAATATGCCTCCTGTTGGAGTAGGAGGGGAATGTTTTTATACTTTGGTCATCAGTAAATATCCCTTTTTTTTAAAAATTTAATTGATATTAACTGGTTAATTGATTTGAGGTCAAATAATGTGGGGGCAATGCCCAGGATGGCTGAATTCATAATAGAGCCCCTAATCATGCACTAGAAACCAAAATAGAAGCCACAACTTCAAGTGCCCCAAAAACAAAACTAGGAACCACCCTCTGGGGAACCAGCAAGAGAAAGTTGGGGTTGGAAGAGTGAACTCAGAGGGGGTGCTATATTAATTAAGAGAACTACATAGGAAATCTCAAACACTTTTCCTCTTGAAAACTTTTGATGTGAAAATGTGTTATTCATTTGAGGCAATGTGTGAAAATGGAAAGAGCACTGAACTACAACTCAGGAGTATAAAAAAACCATAGATTTGAAGCAAAAAAGGGACCTAATGGGTTATGTAGTCCAACACCCCTCATTGTACAGATAACAAAACTAAGGCTATGAGTTAAAGTCCCTAGTCTTCCTCTACTAACTACATAAATGACTGAGCAAGTCAGTTAGTCTCTCTACAACTCAGTTTCAAATGAGAGTTCAACTAAATCATCTCTAAGGTCTTTCCCAGGTCTAAAATTCTGTGGTTCTGTGATTTCTTTGAAGTACCTTTGCTGAAGGAAACAAGGCCAGGTTAGAGAACAGGGCCAAAAATAATTCAAAAAGAATCATTCACCCTGTGATTTGTTAGAAAGAAACAATCCAGTAAATGGCCAAAGAAGAGATTCTAGGTCCTTAATTCCCTTAAGTCTTCTTAGTTAAGGTCAATTTTTCAAATTTCCTTCTGCCCAATTGTTCCTTGCACTGGAAGAGGATTTTTCTGAAAAAGACAAATAAAAATCCTGCCAGAAGAGAATGAATTAATTTAACTTTGGATAGTAGATTTGGATGTCCCTTAATTTATGGAGGAAATGAATAAATTGAAAAGACCTGGAACTTTTCTTTTGTCTGTCTTTTCTCTTACTCTCAGGTAAACTATTTAATTTTTTTTTAAAGGACTCAGCATTCAACATGTATAATCAGCAAAGAATAAAAAATACTATAATGAAAGAGTTAAGTTATTTTTCTTGACTATTACTATAAATTCTAGAAGACAAAGCTCTTCCCCAAAATATAGAGAAATCAGTAGCAATTAGCTCATTCTTTAGAAAAAATGGAAACATAGCTTAGTAAGAAATTCACCTCTTTTCCAAATCAACCTGTAGACATTTCATTCTACTTGGGCAGAAATCAGTACATCTGTTACTGAAGAACTAACCTGTTTTGTTTTGTTTGCTACAATTCTTTAGTACTGCCTAAGTCATAAAGGAATTGTAATTTGAATCAGTGGAGGGTATATCCACGCTAGCAAAATCATGGAGCCTAAGGTATTAAAGAGTGAGGAAAAAAATTCCTAACAATGAACAGCTGTCCAAAAGAAGAATGGGCTGCCTTGAGAGGTAGAGAATTCACTGAAGTGTTTCAAGATGAAGGTATTTCTGCTCAAATAAAGGTTGAACTAGATAACCTTTCACCTCTGAGATTCTGAGATTGTCTGGAATAAACCTGAATTTAAGCCTGCATAATATCTGACAAAATGGACATCTATATAATGAAGTTGAATAATAATAGCTAGCATTTATCTTTGAATGATTCAAGCAAAGCTATTTGGTCTGAAAGGATGATTCTCATGAGATTCTCTAGTTAACTGATACCTTTTCTGCGTATATCAAAACTCTAAGATGATATTACTGACTTCACTGTCAGTAGCATATAGCTTTTTACCTAATTTTTTAGTGCAGAATTTTCAAGGACTCAGTTTCATACTGTCTGGAATGTGGTTCTTCACAAAGTGATCCTTCTCTTTCTTTATATCCCCCTCCTTTCCTTTTTGTTACTGGAAGCCCTCCTTAATGCATCTCAATTCTAGAACCTTCTCTCTTTATATTTAGTTTGTTTGTAAGTTTCTTGAAAGCTGGTATCAGCTTTTACCTCTTTTTGTAGCTCCAGCTCTTAATCCAGTGACTGATACATGGAGGCACTTAAAAAAGACTTTTTGATTGATTGTTTGATCATTTCATATCATTCCCTTCCATGACCTCTACGACAGCATAACTACAGAGGCGAATTTGCTTTCTCTCATCCATGATAGAACTCCCATCTCCATGTCTTTGTATTGACTGTCCCCATATCTGAATTACTCGGCCTTCCCACCCCCACCTCTTGGAATTCCTTGTTTCCTTCAAGAGAAATGTCCCCTTCTGCCAATATCTTTTTCTTTCCTTCAAACTGATAATGCTTTCTCTTTGAAGAATACTTTGTATCTACTCTGTAAATATCTTAGAAATATCTATGTACTTTCTTTTTCTCTGTAAAATGTAAGACAAGATTTGTTTTGGCTTTTTGCTTGTATATTTTATGTGCTTAGCACATAAAGTGACTGGCACATAAAATAACTTTTAAATGTTTGCTAATTTAGTCTTTTTATCCCACCACAATCCCAGACTTCTCATGATGAAGCATGAGAGAGGTTTCCTACTTCCTAAGGAGAGAGGTTTTATGGACTCAAGATGCTCAGTAAGATACATATCTGTTCAAGTCCCTCCCTGCCTTCAAGCCCCAAATCTGTTCATTTCTAGTTCTTTCCAAAACTGCTCAATGCACCTGAGCTACTTACTCTATGGAATATTCTTTGAACCTTACCCCTCTCTGCCCCTCCATCAACTAAAAGTAATTTCTCCTATTCCCTAATTTTTTCATTAGCACTTTGGCTAGAACTTGACTTTGCATTTATCTCACTCCCTTGCATTCTAGATACATACATGTATGAGGTTCTCCCCAGTCAGAGTTAGATGTTTGAGAAAAGGATCTGTTTCACTGAATTCAACTCAACACACATAGATTAGGTAAAACAACTTATCTATCTTTATACTCTCTGTCAGAGTAAACACAGTACCTTCCACATAGGGTCACAGAATCATAGATCAAAAGTTGAGAGGTACCTTAGAGATTATCCAGTCCAATCCTCTCATTTTTCAGACAAAGAAAATTAAAGCCTTTAAAGCAGGTATCTTAACCTGGATTCTGAGAACTTTTTTTATATAGGGTGTTCTAAATATTTAGCACAATTTGAAGCTTTTTGATAACTACATTTTAGTAAAATTGAATTCCTTTTTTTACTCTATATATTTTATTTTATGCATTTAGAATTATTCTAAGAAAGGTTTTACCAGGTTGCCAGAGGGATCCAACACACACACACACACACACACACACACACACACACACACACACACACATGCATATAACATATATACACATATAAACTCTGATTTAAGTACATGCACACAAACACATTTAACAGTCAACAAATGGTGGAATTGGAAGACAACTCCTCTGATTTCAATACAACTTTCCATACAACTTAATTAAGATATTTGTTTAGGGTTCTAAGTACAGTCTATGACCAGAGAACAGCCTTCTGATTAGGAAAAAAAAATCTATCTGGGACTGGAACCCATATCTTCACCTTTCTTAATACTCTCCTCAGCCAGCTCACTTAAGTAGTCTTCTACACCACCTGCATCCCCTTTAAATCATAATACTCTATGTCCTTTTGCAAACAGAAGCTTGTGAGAGGTGTTAAATCCTTCTGAGTCCTGCTGTTGGCCACCATATCACTTCACCAGTCTGCCGACTTTCCTAGTTTAAGAAGAAGAAGAAAGCCAGATGGAGACTAGAAAGTCCTGCCTAGAAACATCACAAAATTTTCTATTCTGAAAAGACTGAGCACTATTGCCCTGAAGGATCCTATAAAACTCAGACTGTAGTAGCACCCTCTGAAGCAATACTCTCAGAAGATGAATAACCCAAGCCCCTCTGCAATGAATTGAATGTCAGCCTAAGTTTTGTCCATGTGGATCATTCTGGTCCTTAGGAGAGAACCATATGCCCCAAAAGAAACATGTTTGCATTCTTCTCCCAAACCCCAAGCAAAATAATAAGAGTTGTCCTCCAGTTAAAAGAAAACAACAACCCATTTATTCAGGCTAAACTGATTGGGACAAGGTTTGTCCTTGGAGATGTTTATGATGTTATGGGAAGTGCAAGAAATCCTGGAATAAAAGCCAAGTTGTAGAACTCCTCAGAGGACATGGAAGGAGAAAACAAGACACAGAGAAAAAATGCATGGATGGGATAGCTGAAGAAATATGATCTTTCAGTCAGAGACTGAGGTTAAATTTAAAACAGGACCAACAGGACCTTTAAATAGGATGAGGATGTCTCGGTTACTCCATAATATTTTCCAAACTTTGTAACCTGGGCTGGAAGCCATATGTTTTAATGATCTTATTATTTGTTACATCCTTCCTTCCACCAAAAAGATACTAAACAATTTCTCTTTGAGAAGTGAAAATTCATTAGGTTTCATATTAGAGTCAGTTAGTTGTGCCTGGAGTTACACCCAGAAAACCAAATACAGAATTATGGGAAATATCTAGATAATACAGGATCTAATAGAAAAAAAAATACTTTTATCTTAACTGTCTATATAGTTCAGACAAAGATCTTTTGGAATCTGATTTATCAGAATAACTCATTTCTTCATTTAACTTTATATAAAATGTTGCATAGGATATAATCATGTCCCCCTCTTGGGCCATCTATGTTATATTTCCTTCATCCTCCCACAATTTTAGTATGGATTTTTAAAAACCTAAACTCATATATTCTCCTTTCATGATTTTTATTTGTAGAAGAGGAAGGCTCAAATTTGTTCCTGTCTCATACAAATATGAGTATCTATAAATTCTTTTTTTAAAAAGTCTGTAAAACAGATTTCACTTTAACTTATACACATGATTTAAAAAAACAGCAACTCTGCAGTATGTTTCAGGGACCAATGAAGGCCTGGGTGCAGTAGGGGAGTGTTAAAAAAAAAAAAACAACTAGACATAATTGAGGCTATCAACTCCAAAAAAAGGTTGGGAATCAGAAATGCCCATTTCCTATAGTAAATCTCTCAAAGATGTGAACTTTCAGGTCACCAAATCAGAGAAGCATAATAGTTACACTTGAAAGAGATGTTGGAGGCCATCTCATCCAACCCCTTCATTTTACAAATGTGGAAATGGAGACTCATAGAGATAAAGAGATGTGCCCAAGGTCATACAGTGAATTTGTTTCATAAAGTTTCTAGCAGAACAAGCAACCCAAGCTCAGAAAGTCTGGAGAAATGATTTCAATAATGAAGCTGTTTAATGAGCTAGACCCTCATTAAATGCATAGACAATTTTTTTTAATGTATTCTGGTAACAGGACACAGGACACAGAAAAGTCTATTTCTGACATAGATATTCCTGAAACTCTTGTCTTTAGAATCCACCTTTACTATATTCAAAGCTTTGTAAAGAACCTCAGACAAGGAGTTTCCCATTAAACCTGTAGTTCATGTCAAAACTGTAACTTCTTTTTGTTGTATCTAAAAAGCTGACCTGGGCTTTAGTTATGAAATTCCCTTCTCATATCAAAGTAGACTGGGTAATTGTAATAAATGTGTATATGTGCACATATGTAAATAGAACATATATAAATACACTGATTTTATTACATATATGACATATATACAATTACATATACATACATATATATCTTATAAATGTGTACATGTAATTATTTATACATATAAATACCACTGTGGTTTTATTATACTACATCATAATATATATATATATATATATATATATATATATATTTAACATATGTCTATATAGAATTACACTTTGAGCTATGTCTACCTATGGTATAATTGTGTATATATAGTATGTATGTATATAAACACACATATATACACATACATATATATATATATATACACACATATTCTGCATTCTGCTTCTGATTAGTATGTCCCAGAGAAAAGCTAAGAAGGCTTAAGTTTCTAGGATCTTTGAATCTTTTTGAAAATACAGAGTAAATGTAACATTGGCTCCTCTCTGCAGTCCATTAATGTTGCCTCTCTTGCCAGCACTATAAATATATCTATTTTCAGCTAATGCTTCTCTTATTGCATACATATGCTGCTGATAATTACTCATTTTTGAGGTCTTACCACTTGTGTGTATGGAACGACATCTGAGGTTTTAAAGTTAGAGACTATTACATTGCTAAATGTCTGAACTTATATGCAAAGAGGCCATCACATTCCCTCTTCTAATTCCATGTGCTAAATTTGTCTTCACCAAAGGATTCCATTTCCCAGTCTGAAATCCAAAAACAATCAAGATTTCTGCTTCATAAGAAAGTTAACACAACCACCTCTGGTTCCCTTCTTTACTCAGTTTCCTCAGCTTCTGTGCAAGGGCAATTTAGGAAAGTCCCTGGTGTCACTCTCTTTAGCTAAGATAAAATGACTACTATTCAGTTCTGGATTTTCAACCTCGGAGAATGAATTGGAAGGGGGTCCTGTTGGGAGCCACAGAAAATAATTATGATATTTTCTATGGAACTAGGGATGGGGGGAGAGGACTGGCATGGGAAGGAGAAAAAAGAAGCTAAAATGAAATGAATAATTGCCCAGACATGAGGTTCTCATTTTCAGACTTTCATGTCTGCCTTTACCACTCTTTTTACTTTATTGAAGAACTGACCGATTGTCTTGGTCTATTTCAATCATGAATTTTCTCTCAGCCACCAAAAGAGAAAGTGAAAAATGCACTTGAGGTTTTTTCTAAGTCTGAATCTTTTTTCCTCAATAAGGAGACTTGAAATTTATGAGCTTAACAGTCCATTATGTAATAAATTGTGGCTAATATTCAGAAGTCTCTGCAGGCTTCCTTAAGTTAGCTCAATGAACAGAGCGTCTGACTAGAGCAGAGTCAAAGATACAGGTTCCAGCCTGCAATTTTCCTAAGATTTAATGTACTAATTGGCATGCATGCCTGCCTATTTTATGAGATGTGTAAGCAGTTACAGATGAAACAAACTACACGTGAAAGGGAAAATCAAGTTTCTTTCCCAATCCAGGACCCTGCCTCCTTGTACTCCCAACACTCTTGTGGTAGCTGTTCTCATTTCTTAAACCTCCTTTACTAAATGACAGCATATTGCAGTTTTGATAATAGCTTATGTTTACAGAAATACCTTGCAGTGCCTATGTGCTATGCAGGCATTTTCCCACTTGATCCTCACAATAGCACTATGGTAGTGGTTAAGTCTGATAATATCACTAACAGAAGGATGCCCCAGGGTGGAAACCATGTGGTAGGAGAATGGAAAGAGTAATGTTTGTCCTCATTTTCAAAGAAGATCACGACATCAGGAAGGTGATGCCATGACAAGTACATAAATTGGATTTGAGTGAGGGGGATACTGTGCTAAGTCACCAGTCTCACTTTCTCCTCCTCCAATCACCATATGTAATCAGATTGACTAGAGATGGCCCTGGATTCGAGGTAATCAGGTTATGTGACTTGCCCAAGATCTCACATCTAGTAAGAGTCAAGTATCTGAGACTGGATTTGAATTCCCATGCTCTTGACTCCCAGATCAGTGCTCTATCCACTGCACCACCTAACTGCATAAGGAAAGGTACTCATTTAGACCTGAAGATCTTGAGTTCCGATTGTGGTTCTGGTGTTTGACTTTGGGTATGTCACTTAATGTCTATGAGTCTCAGTTACCCTCCCACCCCCATAAAATAAAAGTGTTAGAGGGGATGACCTGTAAAAACCCTCACAGTTCAAATTCTATGGTTTTATGATTTCATAGAAGCAGATTAGCATTCAGAAGTTCCTCTGTAATTTCTTGTTTTAGAGAATTACTTGAGGTGTTGAGATGTGATGGGATCTGTCCATGATAATACAATTAGTGATGTTAGAGAAAACTTGAAGCAATCTTTTCTCCTCCAAGGCAAACCACTACTCAATTCATGTTGTCATTAAGTCCAAAACTTATCTCCATTTTTGAGATGAAAAGATTAAGGCTCATAGAAATGAAATGTTTTTCAATGAAGAGTTGGAGAAACATGATCAAGTAGGCACAGAAGCATGATTGTACAGTAATAGAGGTCATTGACTTTCTGGGTACTTTTCTCTGTCACATTCACTCTGGCAAAAGTAAAGCACTTGATACATGTGTAACTTGCCTTCATGAAAATTTGTCCTTCAAAAGGTAGAGCAGGTAACAAAGAGGACTTTTGTTTTCAACATAACTCCAACCAGCAAAGGACAGATGAACTGGCAGCTGAAATAGAAACAATAGGAAGAAGGAGGGTAAGACTGGGTCAAACAACTGTATTAGAGATTTCATCATAGCTTAAGAGAGAAAAACCAGGCATAGTCTGAGTGCACACTAGATTTGGGGAGATCAGATTTCAAAGGATTCAAAGAAAGAATAGGTAAATTCCAATACCCTTACATCTGAAAGGGAAAGTCATCCTGAGAGAAGAAAAGCTGTCAAGAATGACATAGAAATAGTATTATGGACAGTTCAAATCCATCCTCAGAAACACTAGCTATGGGACCTTGGGCAAGTCACCTGACTTTTCTGTGCCTCAATTTCTTTGGGATTGAACTACTCTCAGATCTAGGATCTCCTATAATATTATAAAATGCTGAGGAAACAAGCAAAATGATTGGGATGAGTAGGAGTTGATGAAAATGACTGATGTGAATCAGCAGGGAACTCAATTACAATATTTTTTAAGACAAGACTTCGAGAAGATAAAAGTAAGGGTGAGTTACCAAGGGTGAATATAAAATAGTAGCACTGTCCTAGAAGAACTCTACCAGAACTGCCAAAAAGACAAAGAGCTGTGACTAATTATAAAGACCAAAGAAAAAAATAATAAATGGGGAATTTTTTCATGGTATTGAAGGCAAACAGAGGAGCAAAAAAGGGACATAACTGCTGCTCCAAGTGAATGGGATAATGATAATGGATGGTAGTAAGCAAGATGAACTCCCTTATTTTTCTTTTGCACATATTTTTTCAAAGAAATAAATCTTCATCCTCATAATAGTCCAAAAGAAATGGTTAATAGACAGTAGAAAACACAAAGAAACAGAGAGTAGAAATTCCAAATAAGAGTATTCTAATAATAATGTTTGTCCTTCATTTTTGAGGAAAACCACGACATCGGAGAAGTGATGCCATGTCAAGCACATGAACTGGATTTGAGTGAAGGGGTGCTGTGCTAAGTCACTAGCTTTACTTTCTCCTCCAGAGTCATCTAGGTCCAGTGGCCAGAGATGATTCAGGTTAATTGGAGATTTCCCTGGATTCAGGGCAATCAGGGTTAAGTAACTTACCCAAGGTCACACACATAGTAAGTGTCAGGGACTGGATTTGAACTCCTGTCCTCCTGGTTGCCTTGAATGAATCTAAGTTGCCAGAATGATAAATTTAGAACTGAAAGAGACATTATCTGAGCATCAAGATAGAATCCTGTACCCAAGAACACTAGATACAGTGACATTAAAGAATGACATTATAGAAGAAACCTTACCATATGTTTTCCCACTGCACCCTAAGAATCATGGAGCTCTTCCATCTGACAGTTGAAATCTTCCATATGCATTGTCTCCCCAATTAGAACAAGGACTCTTACTTTTATATTTGTATCCCCAGAATTCAGCATTATGCTTTACACAGAGGAAGCATTTAATAAAGGCTTCATTCATTCAAGATCTCCCAGTGCAATCTACTCATTTTTCAAGTAAAGAAATTGAAGCACATATCAGTCATACAAACTGACTAGTCATGCAACTATTGAGGACCTGAAGCAGAATCTGAAACATGAGTCTTTATTATTCAAAGGCCACCTCCCTGTTTCTTTTACAATGCAACTTCTCTAGATGGACCACATTCTAGAATACCAAATGGGGCAGACATGACTGATGAGACTGCCACAATTAGTGATCTCTGAAAGTTCATGGAGAACAGAGAAACATTTCAAAGGACTGCAAAAGAGCAGATGGTGCCCAATTTTCAGAAAATTTAAAAGGTAGAATCTACAAACCATAAATCAATAAACAATTTCTATTCCTGGAAAAAACTTAGAATACAGTATTAAGAAGATGGTATCAGTCACCATTAAAAGCAAATAAGACATCATAAAAAATGTTGTGCCATATTATCCTTGTTTTACTTTTCCTTTTTTTTACACATTAACCTTACATTTACTTTGGGTCAGAAGGATTCTGTAAATCTACTAAATTTATACTTTGGCAAAGTCTCACATTAGTGCCAGTGTTCAGATGGAGAGATCATAGTACAATGAGGTGAATTTGGAATTGTGTCCAATTCTGAGCACTACCTTTTTAGGGAGACATAGGCAAACTAGAGCAAACAACCACTAGAATAGTGAACAGTCTGGAGTAGAAACTGAAAACCCAATAAATTGTCTAGAGAAGAAAAGACTTAGATGAGACATGTTTCTCCTCACATTAAAGACAGACTCATTTCATTCTGCTTGAATCTAGGGAGCCAATCTAGAAGGATTGGGTAGGCATGGCTTTCAGATTTAGGGGTGATGTAAGGAAAGCTTCCTGACAATCAGAACTTTCTTAAGAGTGGACTAGATTGCCTCTAAGTGATGGGTTGCACTTTGTTGGTCTTTAAGAGGAAAGTAGAAAACCCTTCTAGGGCAACATTCAATAAAGGATTATTGTTCAGACCCAGATTGTACTAATGGTCATTTGAGTTCTCTTTTTTGATCTTTTTTATAGGATCAAAGATATGTAGCTTTAAGCGAGCTTAAGAAAGTACTCAATTCTATCACCTCATTTTACTAAAAGATTTAAAAATTGCCCAAGGTCACAAAGATAATAAGAACTTGGGTTTCCTGAAGGCAGACTTAGATTTTGCTTCCCTGCCTCAATTTCAATACTGTTTTACACAGGGATATTTTGGAGAAGTAGTTGCTTTTAGCTTATTTCATTATGACCATACACTCTTTTTTCTAAACAACAGATTAGTGGATTAGATTACAAGCATGATGAATTATTTTTTATAGGTTTATAGGTTATAAATGTGTAATCATACAAATATTTCCATGATAGTCATGTTATGAAAGAAAACAAAGAAGCCCTCTAAAAAATAAACCTCAAGAAAAATGAAGTTAAAAAAGTAAAGCATTGTAAATTTGTGGAAGGGGTTTAAAATCAAAATTATAGATATATTCATAAAAATGTCATTTTCATTACTACTTACATTATTTTCAAGTATAAAAAACCAGCTGCAAACAATCCCTTTGAGAAATTCTTTAACTAGGTGTAACTAGTATAGCATTGCCACAATCAATATGTTCTTATGATAATATCACTAATAATTCTAATTAAATTCCCTCCTGTGTCTCCCTTGCATATAAAAATCTCATATTCAATGATTAACAAAGAGGAAAGTCTCAAATCCTTAGAGTTACAAAATGCTTTCTCCAAAAGAATGTGAAGTACTCTCAGAATGAGCAGGACACATCTGACTAGCCTATCTAGGTCATGCAAGAACTAGACACAACTATTAGTAGAAGGCACAGATATTATTATCCACTTCATTCAAACAAGAGAAGTGAAACGTATAGGGGATAAATAATTTACCCACTGTTACACAGTGGTAAGTGATGGTGCTAAAAGTGAGATCTGGGTCTTCTGATTCCCAAATTATTACTCTTTCCACACTGCCTCAAAGACAGGTAGAGGTGTGATGAGAACAATTGAGCTAGGTGGGCCTGAATGAGAGGAAAAATATAACCCACATTTATAGAAGAGAAATTATAGAAATGGAAAAGGGGAGAAGAGAGGGAGAGAGCAGGAATGGGTAGAAAGAAGGCTAAGAAAAGCAAAGGAGACCTTGCAAAGGGAAAAGGAAAGGAGTATTAGATAAAATTTCTTTTCTCGTTTCCCATCTCTTTTCCCATTCTTTTCTTTACTACCCCTACTTAGCTACAGTTTGAAGCTTTTATACATCAAATTTTGAACACTTAGGAATAGCTATTCTAATTTTACATTTTCTTTTGATTTTCCCTTAACTTTGAGACCCTAATTTTCTCCCATTATCTACTGGTTACCATTATTCATTAGGTAGCTTCTTAAGAGGTAGAGGCAGAGATATGATGGAATGATCCTTATCTCTAGAATCAGGAGCTCTCAGGTCAAAGCCTACTTGTGAACTATGACACCTTTGTAACCTTGGACAAATATTGCCCCACCTGTAAAATTAGGGAATTGAACTTAGATGACCTCTGATGTCCTTTCCAATTTTCAATGCATGGTTTCATCTGAACAAATGGCCCTTGTGTAGAGAAGAAATTCTCCATATTGCAAATAGTTTAATAAATAGTTTGTAGGCCTAAAAACTAGGTATCATCTGGTAGCCGACCATCTAGTGATGAACAATTAATTTTATGGTTAAGAAAATCCTGCTTAATTGTACTTATCAATGATTCCACTAATCCCAGTTAAAGAGTGCCACTCTACAGAGGAGGTAAAAAGATGTCTAGTGTCTAGGTAAGCCTGCCCTCCGGGATTTTTCAAGACATATAAACTTAACCCCATATAATTACCTTTTACATAAGGAACATATAAAATGTGTTTTTCAGAAAGAACAATAAAGAAAGAATATCTTGTGGTTATAGTTGTCAAATTTGGACCTTGAGGAAAAAAACCTAGAAAAAGCCAATTTTCTTTTACTAAAGAAGTGGAGGCTATGAGTGAAGAAAGTGCTGTGAGACATGGATAATATTTTGACTGATTTCACAGTTGATTGGTTTTGTTAAACAGTGTCTTGGTGATGGGGAAAGGAAGCAGGTATTCATCTTTGTTCTAAGGGAAGCCTCACCTTATAAGAGTGGGGAGAAAGGATTATACCCAGAATTAAATGGAGTATCAAGGAAAAGGAACAGATAAAAATATTTTGATGGGAAAGAAGTACATTTTGATAATGGTGGTAAGATGAGATGCCTGCTTTAAACTTTGGTTATACTGATTCTCCCTATCCACTATTTTTATTGTCCAAACCCTATTCATTTTTCAGATATGAGTTCAAAGGCCACCTTTTCCATGAAGTCTAGCCCTGACCCTTCACTTACAATCAGAATCTTTTCCTCCTCTAATCCTGCACAGTTTCTAGTACGTAAGTCTCAATAGTTACTCAACAAATATGTAATAATAAAGTGGATGGACAAACACATGTCGTGAATTTGGGAAATTAAAATAAAGAAAAAGAACATGGAACAATGTGTTTGTCCATCCTACAGTGTGCTTTCCTAAGAGAATTAACTTGAACTATAACACTAAAACTGGATATAGAGAAAAATCAACTATAATGATGATGATTTTAACAAGGTGATAGGTAGAGTGGATAAAACAATGTGCTTGGAGTCACAAAGCCCTAAAAATGAATTCTGTCTAAATACTAACACCTACTTCACTGTTTGTTGTGAAAAGTCAGTGACATGACAAAGTGCTATGCCAACCTTTAAGGACTATATAAATGTAAATGTTTATGAAAATTATGTGCTTATAAAGATGACTAGAATACTGACAGTTCTAGAAGTGAAAATCTGTCCATATAAACATTGTATACAATATAATTCTTTAGAATAATGAGATTTCTTTGATAGCTGTTTGATTACATAGACTATAACAGGTTCTTTTCATAAAGTTGGGTTTTAAAACTTACTTGACCTACTAATTATCCATGTGACCCTGGGCAAGTTGCTTAATTAACACTTCAGATTTAATTTTTCTTGTCTTGTAAACTGAGGGGGTTAAAAATATTTGTAAGGTTAATTCAGACTCTGAAATCCTGATTGATTTTACAAGTTCATGGACAGTTTTATAATTCCAAATCAACATCCTTTGATTTAATTCTATATTGCCTTTGGAATTTTGATGGATATATAATCTTATCAAAGTGAGTCAAGTCATTCAGTGAATAAACATTTATTAAGCACCTACTCTATGACACCTAGGTGGTTCAGTGGATAGAGCTGAGCCTAGAGACAGAAAGATCTGAGTTCAAATACTGTCACAGATATTTACTACCTGTGTGATCAGGGCAACTCACTTAGCCTCTGTTTGCTTTAATCCACTGGAGAAGGAAATGGCAAACTACTTCAATATCTTTGCCAAGAAACCCCATGGACAGTATTGCCCATAAGGTCACAAAAACTTGACACAATGGAATAACTGAAGGCTGAACAACAGCAACAACAACAATGTGCTAAACCCCAGGGATATGAAAAAGATAAAATACAGTCCCTGCCCTGGAGGAGCTCAAGATCTAATAGAGAAGATACCATGCAAGCATCATGAAGATGATGATGATGATGTTTGTCCTTCATTCTCAAAGAAGCCAGGATTTAGGAATGAGGAGAATAAGAAACAGCTAGTGAAAATGTTCGGAGTTGAGAGATGATCAATAAAACAAACCCAAATCTGTCTCTGCTTCCTGATCTTGTGCTGTTCTTTTCCATATACTTCCATCAGTCCTCCACTATGGATCTTCTAAGTGTTTGTGTCTTCCTCTAATTTCCTTGGCACTGTGCAGTTACTAATGGAGCCTTTTGATCACTATTGATGATCCTTTGCTACCAGACCTTTTCAATACTCTATCCCTTAAATAAATTACTTTTTGAAAAACCAAGACAATTCTTCCTTAGTAACTTGATACAGCCTAGTTATCCCTACCATGCACCCCTGCTCTGTTTTGTGAGTGTTGAAACTTTAATATTGCTTCAGAGACAGTGATTTTTAGTGATTTAGTTTACTGGAAAAATATGCATGTTAAAAATATCTCCTTGTTTAAGAGAAAAACTTGGGGTCATGCAAAGTATTGTTCAATTTCCCAAAGACAATTTGGTTTCCAATTCAAAATCCAGCACTCATGATTATACAAGATCATGCATTCCAACTGTATGTCATAATCTTGATTAGAATTGAATTGAAGTTGGAAGAATCCTAGTAGACCTCTAATCCAATTCCCTCATTTTCAGATTAAAAAAAACTAAGTCCTTTTAATATTGAGGAACTTGCCTAAGATCACCCAAGTTGCAAGATTTAGATATAGGATTTGAACCCAAGACCATAAACATCAGAATCATTGCTCTCTCCATTATTCCAATAAGCACTCTTTAATAAGCCATCTTTGTTTCAGCCCATAAAACAACCCAATACTCTGTGTATCTACATTGGTGGGAAAACAGTCAACACAACTACATTATGAGAGATGGATACAATCCAGCATTTTTAATACTGTTCCACAACACTTTCCTGATAAGTCAAATTAACTAATTATCTTTAATTAAAATAATATTTAGCTTATTGAGATTGATTAGTTACCTAATTATACTATTGATTAACTAGGTATCGGTTAATAGCAATCACTGATATTGAAAACATCAATAAACAAGCATTGATTAGGTGCTTAGTATATGACTAACATTGTAAGAAGCATTGAGAATACAAAGAAAAATTATAAACCATAGTCCCTCCTCTCAGGGAAGTCTCAACCTAATAGCAAGATAACATGCCAAAATACAGAGCTCTTAGCTTCATTTGTCTCACTTATCTCATTCTCATTCAGTCCCCATATCAGTCCTGAATGGCACAACTTTAACTATTCCTATGTTAGAGATGAGGAACCTGAGACCAATAGTAGCTTTGATAGTTGTGGGCTTCATCACTCTTAGGAGGTACTATCACATATTATTTCACTTAGGCATGTTATTAAACCTTCCTAGGCCTATTTTCTTATCTTTAAAAAGAAGAGGCTGGAGTAGATGATCTCTAAGATCTTTTTCAGTATTTAAAACCACATCCATGTTATCAGTTCAATTAAATAACTTACCCACAACCTCAAAAGATGTTTGCAAGAAGCTAAATGACACAGTGGCAAAAGGCTAGTCTCAAAATTGGGAAAATCTGTGTGTGACTTGGGCAAGTAAATTATCTAGTCTTTCTCAGCCTCAGTTTCTCTATTTGTAAAAATGTGGGTAAAAATAACAATTATTTCATAGGGTTACTGTGATTATCAAGGAAGATAAATTATGTATACTTTACAAAACTTAAAAGCCTTACCTAAATGTTATTATTTTATTACAGAGTAATGAATGGAAAAAACTGCTGAACTTGAAGTCTGGCTTCAAGTCAAAGCACTACTGTTTCCTAGCCCTGTGATATGGGGCACTTCACAGGTTAACTATGAGCTATGATGAACCCCCTCCCCATCTCACCGGCAGGAATGTCAAATAGCCAAATCACTTCTTTCTCATAGTTTTAAAAAATTAGAATTTTAGAAGATGTAGGGCATTGTCTAAAGTCTGGAAGCTGAAGAACTTTTCAATAGGTTCTTAATATAAAACCTTCAAAAGATAGTGATCATGAGGCTGGAAGAAATTTACTTTTTTAATTTAAATATTTTATTTATTTGCTTTTCCAACTATATGCAATCTTCTTTTTTGCAAGGTTTTTGAGTTTTACACTTTTTCCTCCCTCTCTCCCTTCTGACAGAAAGTAGTCTGAATCAAGCCCTATATCTAAAACCATGCTAAATATGGATAGATATTGAACATGGTGTAAGGGAAGAGTTAGTAGAAACAGTAGAAAGAAAACATTAGAGAGAAAAAAATGACATAATATATGACAACTTTTAAAAACTGAAGATAATAAGCTTTGATCTTCATTTAAGCTCCACAGTTCCTTCTCTGGACATGAATGGTGAAGACATTGTTTTTCTTAACAGAATCATACCGTCAGAGAATCTTGCACTTCAATGACTCAGAAAGTCTGAGTGAGACTGACAACTTTGCACAGCTCTCCCTCACTTAAATTCAATTCATGCACAAGTCAAGATTTCATTGGTCCCCTTCATAAACAAAGGATGATCAGCAACCTTTACTAAGAATTAGAAAATGACAAGAATACTAATGCATGCAAAGGACATTAGCAAGAGTTTAGAACCCCACTTTCAAGTTGTTATTCATTTTTTTACTTTATTTATCATAGTCATTTTATAAATTAAAGTTTGATCCAAAAGGACATGTTTAAAAGTGATAGTCATTTAACTTTCACCAGGCTCTCTCTATAAGGAATACACACAAGGTCTTATACATGCTCTCTAGAAATATGGAAAGAACTGATAGGGTGAAGGAGGAAAGAAGAGCTTCATTATATAATTAAAATGATTTCTAATGAAAACATTTTCCTTGAGGCATGAAGCATACCAACTATTGACTTTATAATTTTACAACCCTCCCCCCACTCCCTGGCTTGATGTGCACAGGCATCTGAGCTTGGATTCAGACTGCCAATTGGGACTTGAGGCAGAAATTCTCAAACTCTTCATAGTCCACCTTGAACTACTTCCAAGTTATTCTTCTCACCATCTTCATAGACATTCTTGGATCTTTTATGAAAACTGGAGATGGGGGAAAAAAAGACAGACCCTCCTCCATCAACTGACTTTCCCCTTTCTACCATTGAAAAGGAGAACAAGATTATTTTCTCCTTTCTCAACACCATCTCTGCTGGTCAAATAGTGTTTATTTGTGGACTTTGTCAAAGCCTTGTGGAATTATCATCATTATCAGTCATGATGTTAATAGGCTGTGGTTGTTGGCTAGAGTTGATTCCTTCTAGATGCTTTGTTTACTCAGATAACAAAAAGGCAGCTTGGAATTAAAAAAGGAAACGTGCCAAGCAATTAATCCATAACTTGGTTGGAATGCTTTGGGGATTTCCTAACATTTCTTTTATTGAATTTTTGTTTAAGTGCAGTATCCTTTTTTCCTCTGAAATTTCATTCCGGGGTTTTTTATTACATGCCATTTCTGCAGGAGGCATATTGAGCCACTGGGGCCTTCTGGGTAAATACCACGTGTTTTAAAATATTTATCAATAATGAGGCTACTCACTCTCCCATTCCCTGAAAATGCCAGGCTATGAAGCCATTTCCAAGCACAAGTTTTAAAAAGATATCAAAATGCTTATGCCACAAACGTTTGTGTTATGTGGTATTTTTTCACACAAACTACATTCCAGAAGTATCCTATGGTTAATGAAAAATACAGGAAAGAAATAGAAATTAGCTAAAAAGCAGCTAATTTCTAAAAGAATTAGAGGTTAGAAAGTGGTTAGTCTATAGGGAACTAAAAGTGAACTCCCTTTTCTAAGTTGGTACAGGAAGAGAAGTGAGGTTACCCATTTGATTACATTCTATGCCTTCAGCACTGTGTAACACTCCTCCATGAAGTGATTTGTTTCAAAAGATGCATGGTTCAGTGGAAGGAATACTGGCTCTGAAATTAGAAGACCCCGGTTCAAATCTCTACCATTTACTAACATATGAATTTGGGCAAGCCATCAATAATCTCAAGACTTCAGTTTGCAAAATGAAAAAGATTAGCTTGGATGACCTCTGATGTCCTTTCCATCTCTAAATTGATGATCTCAAAGACTGTAATCATACTTGCTACTGAATCTGTCCTATTTTAATGATAAACTGACTGACACCCCCACACACAATGTACTTTATTCAGGCTCAAAAGATCCATTCCTTATTGTCCCAATAAGTTAAAAGAAATTACAACTGGAGTGGTTGGTCTCGTGCTTTCTTCTTTTTTTGACTCCCTTCTTCATTTCCTCTATTGTTTTTCCACCAAATCATATTCCTCTACTCAATAGTCTATAGGGTTTCTTTATAATCCCCTGTATCAAATCCAAATTCTTATATCTTGAATTCAAATAGCTCCCAAAATATCCCAAAATATCTCTTCCACTTTAATCTTCTCTCTTTCATCCCATAATATGATTTGTATTTTCCAAATTTGGCCATTTATTTGCTACCTCTAGAACATCACTTGCTAGTCAAGGGCTTCAGGTATGACAGCTATTATGTTGAATGCAATATGTCTTTCAAGACTGCAACTCAAAATACACCACCCCCAGGAAGCTGACCCTGATTAATCCTATCCCAATTCTTAGCATTCCGTTATCCTGCATCTCCTCAGCAAGGGGTAAAATGTATTATTACATACTTGTTAATATTTTGGTGTACAAATGTTCTCAAGTTATTTCTTGTGGATATTTTTTTGTCTTCCAATTTAATTGTACTTTCCTTAAGGACCACTTTGGCTTACCCCCAAAAGCAGAAGAGACACAATAATCGTTTGTTAACCAATTAAATAAATTGCTATTTCTGACTTTAAAACAATCCATAGACTGCCATATTACTAGGAAGCCAACCATCTTCCTCTGTCTCAGCTTCCATTATCAAGGTGCTACTTTGCTTGAGGACAGCTTGGGGACAGTCCTATTTTCTTCATATAAGCAAGTTCCCTTGTTGAATACCATATCAACATAATGGATTTTTTACTTAAAATTTTAATGTATTGTGAATTTTATCCTCATACATCCTCATACATTCCTATATGCAATTAAAGATAAAACAGGATTAAACAGGAAACAACAAATTTCCCTTACATGTAGTTTTTTTGGTTATATATTAAATATAGCAAAAAAGTAAAAAAAAAAAAAAACATTCTCATGTTTATGTCTAAGGGATCCTGAAACAGATGTAGTATTTTTACTTGCTTTTTTATTCTTTCTCCCTCCAGATTTTTTTTCTATTGTGTCAGTGGTTGAACTTTCGTTATGAATTTGGATTGTATGAATGAAATTCCAACTTTGAACTTCAATTTAAAACAAATTTGGCCAGATTTTGTAAGTACTGACATAAACAAAACAAATCCAAATGCCTGAAGAAATTTCAAACAAATTGGCAAAGATATGTTTCATTACGGCACTGATCAAGTTGAATGTAGAACTAATATAGCTTTGATTTTTTTGTTTTTGTATCTTGCTAGAACTTAGTAGGTGAGTGAGTCATGGTAGGAGCTTGTAAGATTGAAATGAATTGAATTTCTGTAACCTCCTCATTCCCTTGCTCCTCTCAATTCCAAAGTCCTCTTTTTCTTTGCTCTCACTTTCCCTTTCTTCTATTCCAGTCAACTCCATTTATGACTTCTCACAAACTGGAATACTATTGTGCTATTAGAAATGAAAACAGTTTTTTAAACAATAGTTTTAAAGAGACATGGAAAGACATACATGAATTGATGTAGGGGGCAATGAGCAGAATTTGAAAATAACTTCTACTTGAACATCAATGTTATTTTTTTTAAAAAAAGAGCAATTTTTGAAAGACAAGAACTCTGATCAATGAAATTGTGAGAAGAGCAGCCTCCACTTCAAGACAGAGATATGATGGACTAACATGCAAAAAAATTGCATTTTTGGACATATATGATTGCTTTTATGACATAGGAGTTCCATATTTCTTTCTTTCTCTCTTTTCCTTCTTTCTTTTTTTCCTTTCCTTTCCTTTCTTTTCAGTGAGTGGGGATATGTGGAAGGAAGAAAAAATGAATTCTTGATTATTTAAAAATTAAAATAATAAAACCTAAAAAAAAGAAAATAGGAAAAAAAAATGTTTTGCTAGATTCATTAACATAAACTCCTTGAAGGCAAGCATTATTCTGTTTTTGTCATTGTATTTCTAACATGGAGCATAATGCCTAACACAAAGTAAATATTCGATTAATGTTTTGGAATTGAATTAATTTTTTTTCCACATCAGAATGACATTAGCACATGAGTAGTGAATAGTGAACATGTCAACCAAAGAAAGAAATGTCATCACCCTTATGAGCATCTTGTTATGCCATAGGAGAATGTTTCTAGGATCAGATATCCTGAGAATGTAGAGCTTATCTAATTTAGTCTCCTCATTTAACAAATCAGGAAACTCCTAGAGAGGTGAAATAACATTGCTCAAGGTCACAAAAGATGGAGGGAAGTAAGGAAGACTCATCTTCCTGAGTTCAAATCTGATCTCAGCATTTTCTAACTGGGAACTCTGGGCAAGTCATTTCACCCCATTTGTCTCAGTTTTTTCATCCACCAAATGAGTTGGAGAAGGAAATGGCAAACCATTCCAGTACATTTGCCAGTAACCCCAAATGGGTTCACAAAAAGTCAGACACAACAGAAACAAAGTGACACAGGTCACAGAGCTAACTTCCTAGTAGGAAAGACCTGGACCAGAACATGATTTCCTGATTCCCAGTCTCCCAAACCAGGATACTCCCTTTTCCTATTAATGTGGTCTTTCAGATATCTCTATAAATAATACATGGGTCATGTGAATGAGTTATATTGTGTTACTACACAATATAACTTTAAGGAAAAAGAAAAAATAAACCTATGATTTTATTGTAGGAAACTCCTGATATAGAAACTTCTACCAATGCCATTTGCAATATTCTTTTCTGAATAGCAGCTTACATAGGTAACTCATTTGCCTTTGGGGAATAAAAAGTTAAATGATTCATCCATGTACTCACATAACTCCTATGTAACAGAAACAGAACTTGAATCCAGGTTTCTCTAGTATCCAGTGTTATATCCACTACATGATATGCTTTTCTGAATGGTATGGAGAAATTGGACAAATTAATATTAGCAGTAACTAAAATAAGAATATTAATAATAATGATAATCACTCCCATTTATGTACTGCTTTAAGGTTCTTGAGTCCTGTGAAAGTGATCCACTCAAACAGTAGAAATATAGCTGGCTCCAATCAAAAGATCTGAGTTCAAATCTTGCCTCTTTCTTTACTACATGTACGACCTTGAGCAAGTCATTAAGTGTCCCCAGGTTTTACTTTCTTCATCTGCAAAAATTAAAGCATTGAATTAGAAGTCCACTGAGATTTACTCTTGTTCTAGATCCATAAGATTTTGGAGGGAAGTTAGATGGTACAGAGGTTAGAGTGCTGGACCTGGAGTCAGGAAGACCTGAATCCAATCTGGTCTTAGACATGATTTGTGTGACCCTGGGCAAGTCACTTAACTCTGCTTACCTCAATCAATTTCCTCTTCTGTAAAATGAACTGGAAAAGGAAATGGCAAACAACTCTAGTATCTTTTCCAGGAAAACCCCAAATGGGATCACAAAGAATCAAACAGCAACATCAACAAAAAAAGTCTGAGTCTAAGTATCTCTGTATTTAAGGAATTTCTTATGGAGGCTTCCTTGTTGCTGTCTAAACTAATGCATCATCAGCTGCCCTATTTCTGAATCTGTTAAAGTTTGTAGCTGGTATAAGAAGGAGAAGTAACCTTCATTATATAAGAAATAACAAATCAACCACTAATGTTGCCTAATTTTAGGAGTTGTGTATAAAACAGTTGTGTGACTATGATGACAAGTTCTTCTGACCAATCTATGTATCTTATTTAAAAAAAGGATCCAACTTGAGAGAGGGAAGAAAGGGAGACTTTTTAATCACTTCTATAATTTTCCACACTGCACAAAGAGGAGTAATTTCTCTCACAGGAGCAAGGCCAAACCGAATTGAGAATGATTCGACATTGTCTCCAGGAACAGATCTCAGCCAAGATAAAAAGGCAAGTTCCCAAGGGTAGAGCTGGGAGAATGATGAGAGTGCTGGGCTGGGTGCAGAAACACCATTCATTTTCTTTGCTCTAAAGGTGGTGACTGATGACAAAGTTCAGTACATTGGAACAATGTTAAAATACCTTTCTTATATATGTAAACTCCCAAGCCCAAGAAAGTATTACTGAGGGCTACTGCAGAGGTCTGACACAAAGCATACACAGATCAGAAAAGGTGGGGGGGGGGGCATTTTTGTATCTTCATAGATTTAAATGAACCTTAGGGACTGTGAAGTCCAATACTCAATTTTGAAAATAAGGGAATGAGTCACAAAAAAAGTTAAATGACCTGCCCAGGATCATCCAGTGAGTTTCAGAGACAGGATTTGGTCCCAGGTGTTCCTGGAGACCTTCATCCTAAGGGGAGGCTTTGAATAAGTCTTTAACTTCACTCCTGCACATGTCTGAGCTGTCTCTGGCTGATTGCCCTGATGGTTTGAATTTGCATCCTTAATGCTCCCCAAGACACATTGTCCTCTTAGAATGCAGAATGAGGAAGTCCTCCATGTGCATTCTAACGATACAATCATGGAAGCAATTCATTCTAAGCATTACTCTGAAATGAGGCCTTTATGCTACTGGAGATTTAATAAACACATGGCTAGGAGGATACATTTTTCACTTAAGTTCATCGACCACAAAGAGATGTATTATTGAGAGAGAGTTAAGACTCAGAGCTGGAATTTTCCGTCTATAATTAGTTCAGAAGGTGGATCCACATGTTGATTTAAAATCAAGGCAATGGGATTTATTCTTGGTGCAGTTATATCAGCTGAGTCTGTGGGTACATGGCCCAATCAGATCAGAGGAAGAAACTTAGAAGTCATAGACTCAATCCCCTCATGTTACAGAAGAGGAGAATGAGGCCTAGAAAGGGGAAGTTATTTCTTCTGATTCTATTTCTAATAAGAATATAAATATGGATGTGATTCAGATGTTCCAGGAGTATATAATCTCACTGATCATGGAACAAAAAACTATATTTAGAATGAACAATGAATAAGAATTCATTGATCCATAAGGTAGCAGGTAGTGAAGCAGGATTTAAGCACAGGACCCCTGCCTATGAATCCAGTCTCAGACCAGTCAGAAAGTTAATTGCTCTAATTTGTCATGGACCCTCCCTCGAAAGAAATGTGTATCCTGATCAGCTCAAGTTCCCACATCCCATAGCTAATCTTTCCTGATAGACGGTGTAATACAGAAGATAGGATAATGGACCTGGAAGACCCAGGTTCACATTATGTCTCAAACACTTCAGAGATATGTAATTGTGACAAGTGATTCTTTGGGTTTCTCTTTTTCCTCCTGTAAAAATGAAGGATTTCGATTCCTCTAATCTAAATTCCCTTCCAAGTCCGAATCTATACTTTTGTTCACCCTGCCACCACCACCTTAGTTACTGAAATTCACTTACATATATTTTCAATTTACTTATCAAGTGCCCTTCTTTTCCCTTGAGGAAAGGGTTTGTTTTTTGTTGTCTTTCTATCGACTCATCCCCCAGACCTACCATAACAAGCCTACCACCTACCACCTGCACATATGTATTTTTAAAAACACATTGAAATGCATTAAATGAAATTGCATTGAAGTGAATACTGGGGGGGGGGGGGCGAGGATGGGATAGACTAGCTAAACTGCACAGGGATTTAGGATAAATATGATCTTTTAATCTCACCCCCTTCGTCACAACACTCACATCTATTGACAAATATAATTATATCAGTCAGTCAATCAACAAGCATTTACTAAGCATCCCAACAGGCAATGTACTATTTTAAGTCAATATTCTTATTATATCTCCAAAGTATATAAATCTAATAGAATCCATAAAATAGAATTGACTGGAATCAATAATAGATCATAGACAATATAATATAGAATCTCTTGATTTAGCAGAATGCCAAGGTGCCCCTACACATCACCCGACTGCCAAATGGGAATGATTTATCCAAGGTGGCACAACAGGAAAAGGAAGGAAGCCAACAGGTGATCAGATTCTGAGCAGGTGGGGGTAGAGTACAGTTAAGTGGGAAAGAGGTTCAGATGAATTTCTGGGTCTATCTGTGAATGGTGATATCTTTCTTAATACCTCAGACAATTTCTTGATTTCAGGACTATAGATTCATCTGACTGAGAGAAACATTAGTTCCTGTTTACAGAATACATCTAATCAATAAGAAGACAAGCTGGTCTGCCTGATCCAACAAGGGATACCAAAACAATGTGAAAATCTCTGCCTTCAGGGAGTTTACAACCCAGAAAAGATAAAATGTATACACATAGGAATATGTAAACTATACTTAAAAGAAATACACAGGAATAAGCACAAGTAGATGAAGAGAAAGGCTCCATAAAGTAGTGTTTAAACTATCTTTTGAAGAAAACAACAGATTTTAAGAGGCTGTAAGGGAATATGTTCCAGTAAGGAAGAAGAACCTCAGCAAAAGTAGAGTAATGGAGGGGATAGTGTAGGGAACAGTAAAAGATTTAGTTGCTCAAGCCCTTACTTCTTTAGTTCTTCTAAGAAGTAGACCACAAGGGAGCAGCTAGGTGGCACAGTGGCTAGAGCACTGGCCCTGGAGTCAGGAGTACCTAAGTTCAAATCTAGCCTCAGACACTTAAAAAATTACCTAGCTGTGTGACCTTGAGCAAGTCACTTAACCCCATTGCCTTGCAAAAAAAAAACAAAACAACAACAAAAGAAGTAAACCACAGCATGTGTGAAGGAAAGTGTCATGTTATAAACCTGAAAGAGTAGGTTGGAGTCAAATTGTGTGGTAGATTTTAAATGACAGAGGATCCTTGCAATTTTTTGAGTAAGAGAGTATCATGTTCAGGCCCATGCTTTTATTTCTGAAGGAATCTCACTTAACATTAGATAGGGAATGAATTAGAGAAGGTAAAGTCTTGAATTAGGGATACCAATTAAAAAACTACTGCAATAGTCCAGGTCAGAGTGATGAGGGCCAGAACTAAGATGTTCTAGGTAGTCCCTTGAATATTGGCTGTGTGTATCTGCCCACTATGCAATACCAATGATGGCAACCAGGCAAGGGGAGAGAGGGAAACAAATGTGAATGGTGGGTGGTAGAATCTATAAGATTAACTGACCACCACTCACTTGGGGTGCAGAAGAGTAAAACGTCAAGAATGACAGCAAATTTGTGATCCTAGGAGACAAGAAGGATGAATTTAACTTGGACCCACTCAGAATTCAGTCTCTACTGCACAGGTGGTATGAGGCAAAGAGGCACATGGTATCATGAAAATAGCACTGAATTTAGAGTCAGAAGACCTGAATTTGAATACAAATTCTGCTATTTACCTGACAAGCACATGCTCTTAAGCTATTTTTCCTAATCCCCATTAGCACTAGTAGGTTAGATCCCCAGATCAAGGCTGCTACTTTTTCCTTCTGGATTTTAGGGGAGCCTGATGTATTGTAAGAGAGGGGGAGTATCGTTTCTGGTTAGGTAACACAGTGGATAAAGGTCTGGATAAACTCCTCTTCCTGAGTTCAAATCTGCCCTCAGACCAACTGTGTGATCCTGAGCAAGTTTCTTAACCCTGTTTAACCTCATTTTCTTCATCAATAAAGTAAATTAGAGAAGGAAATGGCAAATCATTTCTGAATCTCTGCCAAGAAAACTCCAAATGGTTCATGAAGAGTCAGGCAGGACTGAAAATGACTTAGTACAACAAATCCCCTATTGATTAATGGGTGACAACAATTAGTTAATTGGATTTAACTTTTAAAAAGGAATGTTTTACTAAGGTGATATAGTAGAAAAGTTAAGAAAAAACATGCTCCCCTGAAAGTCTGTGATACTTTTTTACCTGTGCATACACATCTAAGAGGTTAAGAATAAGCTCAGAGTATATGTTGGTAGGGAGGTAAGAACTCCTGGAAATTCTTTTCTACCCTTCATAGGGTCCTCATAAAGTTTTCTCTTAGCCTGAGTTCTTCATGAAGTCCTGAATTTACTTTTCCTCAATGTTCCAGTTTGTTCTTGGATTCTGATGCAAATCCCAAAATCTATCATTCTGGGAACAACATTAAGACACAAAGGAAAAGTTCAAATATTCTGAGTCTCTAAAGGTCACAAGTTTGACATCTGGTCAAGGAGGGTGGGAAAGGAGGCAAAGGCTCTATTCCACTCTCCTCCCCACCACCTCTCAACAAGCAATTGCTCCTCAGCGGCTTGGTGAAAACTGATCTCTCCTCTAAGCTGCCAGACACAGCATTACTGGGATCCAGAGGGGCTTTCTACTTTATAGAAGATGAACAGGTCATACATTAATTTAATACCTTTGATTGATTTATGCATTGATTGGCCTTCATACTCTTACCCTCATGATTAGACTATAATATTAGTTCATTGTAACTGGGGTTGGGAGATAGACTCAATTCACCCCTAATCTCATTCTTATTTTGTTAAGGAATAAAATCCAGGCACTTTATCTTTAAAGTGCTAAATGCTATTGTTATTATTCCCATTTTTACAGATAAGGAAATTGAGGCAAAGAATGATTTCAGGAGTATCTCAAGTTTATACATTTAATTGAGTGTGGGAGCAGAATTTGAGTCATCTTGACTCCAAATCCAGCATTTTATTTACTGCTACCTGATTCTTTTTTTTTTAGGTTTTTTTGTAAGGGGTTAAGTGGCTTGCCCAAGGCCACACAGTTAAGTAATTATTAAGTGTCTGAGACCGGATTTGAACCCAGGTACTCCTGACTCCAGGACCAGTGCTTTATCCACTATGCCACCTAGCCGCCTCTGCTACCTGATTCTTGATAAGAACCAGCCACAGAAACCTAATTCCAATGATATAATAGTCACTCCTGGCACCTCTTAGAGCTCTTCTGGATATAGTTCTATCCCAAAATATTAAGTAATCAAATAGTAACACTCAGGTACTTTACCTTTCTGGCACTCTATTTCTTTTCATATAAACTGAAAGAGTTAAGTTAGTTCTTTGTTTTCTCCTATCTCTATTTAACATTTCTATAGCATTATCAGTTTGGCAGTGATTTGCCAAGAGTATCTCATCTTAACTTCACAACAACTCTGAAAGGCAGCTACTAGTTTACTGTGGAGAAAACTGATCAGAAAGAGGTTGCATTTAGTAAAACTAATAACCTAGCTCTAAAAATTACGATTCTAAGTTTTCCTTATAGAGAAAAATGAAATGATTTTTCATCCACTCTGAAAGCAGTGCAATGACATGGAGGAATAAAAACCCTTTGAAAAAGAATTTTCCTTGCTTGAACACATCTCATACCTGGGGATTAAAAAAAATTCACAGAAGTTTAGGTTTAAAATGAGGCAGAAGAAAGTGGGAAGCACAATTAATTAATTAAAAGAAATTTACTTATTCTCATTTTATGGATAAGGAAAACTGATACCCAGAGAAGTGAAGAATTAGACCCTAAATGTAAAAAATTAAAAGTTATCTCTGCCCTCAAGGAGGTTGCATTCTGAGATTTTTCAAATGTTAACAGATAAATGTTGTCCTTGCTATTCAGTTATGTCCAATTCTTTGTGAACCCATTTGGGATTTTCTTGGCAAAATTACTAGAATGGTTTGCCATTTCCTTCTCCAGCTCATTTTACAGATGAGGAAACTGAGGCCAACAGGTAAAGAGATTTGCCCAGGGTCACACCACTAGTAAATGTCTGAGGTCACATTTGAATTCAGGCCTTCCACACTCTGGATCTGGACTTCTATTCATTGCAACACAATAGAATCAAGATAATTTGGGAAGATGCAAAGCACTAACAACCAGGGGAACTCGGTAAGACTTCCTTAGCAGGCAGCACTTGAATTAAGGCTTAAAGTAAGGCTTCTGAGTAGCAGATGGGGAGAGGGCTTATGTTCCAGGCATGAAGGTGGGAGACTGAATACGAAATGTGGAGAATAGCACACGGGCTGGTTCAGCTGGAACAAGAAGTGCATGAAGGAGCGGAATGTGCAATAAGGAGGAAAGAGGCTAGAGTCAGATTATGAAAGTTTTGAATATCACACTGAGGCATTTGCCTTTTATCTTAGAGAAGAAAGCAAGGATTCAAACTCAGTTGGGTCCTCTAACTGAATTTAGCATTCTTTCTACTCCTCCATGATGCAATTGCTTAGATGAGGTCTGTAAGAATACACAGCTATAATGGCTTCTTTATATTATTTTCCTATTGTCTGGCATTCACCAAGGATCCCTTTGGGTTCGGTTCTTGCTTCTCACCAATTTCTGATCCCTTTCTAATAAAACATTCTTCAAAAAAAGATTGATGCTTTCAAGACAGTTCAGATTGGCTGATTCTAACCTTCCAATTCCAAGATTCTTAGATTTAGAGCTGCTACTGCCACTAAAAATCTGCAACATTTTAAGTCCAGACCTGTGATTTCAGAAACAGTGTGGAAATTCCTCTATCAAGGCATCTCAGGTTTAGTTAGACACCTGAGGAGCTAAAGGTTAACAGATTTCACCAGAGTTCCAAGGCCAGTGTGAGTTACAGGAAGCCTTGAACCCAGGTCTTCCTGACATTGAAGTCAACCTTCTGTCTACTAATTCACTTTCCCGTTTGAAAGTAAAATAGAGGGGTGGCTAGGTGGCATAGTGGATAAAGCACTGGCCCTGGAGTCAGGAGTACCTGGGTTTAAATCCGGTCTCAGACACTTAATAATTACCTAGCTGTGTGGCCTTGGGCAAGCCACTTAACCCCCATTTGCCTTAACAGAAAACCTAAAAAAAAAAAAATGTGAAAGTAAAATAGCCTAGAGTCTTCATCATGGGATGTATGCTTAGTTACCTCATAGGCTCATTGTTTTAGTATTGGAAAAAAAAAAAAGACAGCACCTGTTCCAATTCTTTTCTTTTCAATTTTGAAGATGATTATGGCTAACAGGTAAAATGACTTCCTTGACTGAGGAAGAAAGGGAACAAATATTTAATCAATGCCTACTGTGTCTGCTCCTTCTGCCTCTTTTTCAGCAAGTACTATATACTTTCTGTATCTGTACTGTACTAAGTAGTTTCCAAATATTATTTCCCTGAGAGGGAGGCATCATTATTAGTTTTACAATCAAGGAAACTGAGGTAGACAGAGGTTAAATGACATATATCTAATAAGTATCTGATGCAGGATTTCCAAGTGAGAGATTCTATCCACTTTGATATCTATAAGGCAGCCAGCTAAATGGCATAGATGGAAAACTGAGCCTGAAGTCAGGAAAATCCAAGTTCAAATTTGACCTCAAGCATTTACTATGGACACGTTACTTAACCACAATTTGCTTCAGTTTCTACATCTGTAAAAACAGCAACAACAAAAATAATAAACCTACTTCATAGGGTTGTTGTGAGAGTAAAATAAGATAATATACAAAAAAAACACTTTGCAAATCTTGCACTTTCCAGTAGTCAGAGTAAGTAAGAGGGTCAGGATTCAAACTCAGGTTCTCTAAATCCATATTCAGTGGTTTTATTTTTACCTCCACTACTTGGGCACTGTCACTTGAAATGGGGACAATATGAGGGCACAATTTCAATGTAGCATTTACTTTGATGTAATCATTGGATGGAATAACAAGAGTTCACAAAAATGGAATGCTGTTGTTCAGTTATTTTTCAGTTGAGTTCAACTCTTCATGACCTCTTCTGAAGTTTTCTTGACAAAGATACTGGAAAGGTCTGTCATTTCTCCTGTTCATTTAACAGGAGAGGAAATGAGGCAACAGAACTAAGTGACTTGCCCAGGGTCACACAGCTAGTAAGTGTCTAAAACTAGATTTGAACTCAGGTCTTCCTGATCTCCAGTCCAACATTCTATATATAAGGCACTTTTATTAGACTGCAATCAAGACCTGACCATCACTGACTTTCTAAGTGATCTTTCCCTCTTCAAATTCATACCCACACAATAGAATATAAACTCACTGAGGAGAGAGGTTCACTTTTTTGTTGTATTGAGAACTGCTAGGGAGAAAACTCTCCGCCAATGCAGATCAGCAATGTTACTCTGCACCTTGAAGTCCCAAAGGTGCCAAAGGAGCCAACAGCACTGGAAGGTTAGGAACCTGTTTAGTTACTCAACTGAATGCAGGAGATGATATTTGATGATACTTGATGATACTTGAATCCAAGACTTACTAACTCCAAATCTATACATGAGGCCATGCTGCCTCTGGTGATAGAAGCTTAATAAGTACATTTACATTAGATTGGATTGTAATGACTATGTGTGTTTCAGAACTTTCAAGTTGTCAAGTTGTAAAATTGAAAAATTGAAATGATCTGGTTCTCCTGTACTGTGCCTATGCAAATATACTGAGGATTAATTTACTAAAAAAGATATGAATGTAGAAGGCAGATAGCATAAGGTGCAGTGGATAGAGCACTGGGCCTAGAATCAAAAGGACTTGAATTCAAATCCAGCTTTCAAAATTTACTAGATATGTGACCCTGAGCAAGTCAATTAACTTCTATTTGCCTTGATCCACTAGAGAAGGAAATTGGAAAACACTCCAGTATCTTTGCCAAGAAAACCCCATGACATGATATGGTTTATGAGGTCATGAAAAATCAGACATGATTCAGCAACAATAACAGGAAAACTGTGATATTTTCCTACATAATAAATATTGAGAGAAATGATTATTTCTCTCTTGTATTTAATAACTAATTATTGAATCAGGACCAAGGTTTTCCCCCTTTTCTACTTCCTCATTCAGAAATCAATTAGCATGAGTAAATCTTAGCAAAGACTTACCCAAGGTTAAGATCTATTCAAAAACAGTAAATGGTAGATTCCTTTATCTTTATTCAGACCAGTTTGGGAAAATGCAGATCCTCCCTTTTGTCAGACAGGTGATATGGAAATCCTTGTCTCCTTGACCAAGATACATGCTTGGTGTAACATATCTCAAGACACTCATTGGAATAAGTTCACCTCTCATTATGATATTCAATCTCTCATTGTTAACCAATCAGAATTGATTGCTACTCACCACATCAGGAACACCATAATAAGCAAGTAAATTGAATTTGAGTGATGGGGTATTGTTCCAAGTCAGCAGCCTTACTTTCTCCTGTAGAGCCATCTGGGTCCAGTAGTAAAAAACAAATCAGGAAAACTGGAGATGGCTCTGGATGTGAGATAATCAAGGTTAAGTAATTTGCCTAAGGTCACACATGCCAAGTGTCTGATTTGAACTTAGGTCCTTCTGATTCTAAGGTACTCTATTCACCATACCACCTAGCTGTCCAATAAGATAACAAATGTGGTATTCCTTGGAAAATAAATGTAAGGTAAGGACTTATCTTTAAGCATTATAGGAAATAGTAGCATCTGAGAAGCTCTATTATGAGAGAACACACATCTAGAAACGTAACCTTAGTGACATCAGTCAACAATCATGAATTGAGAGCTTTCTACAAATGCCAAAAAAAAGGGAAACAAAGAGAAATATGACCATTTGGTTCTCCCTCTGAAGTAGATCATAATCAAGTTAGGGAAACTAGAAATAAATATACAAAAAGTTGAGCAATGATTTAAGTTACAAGGAAATACATGACAAATCACCAATTGAGTGAGGTCTAGAGAAGTAAAGAAAGTAGATATAGTGGTCAGGGAGTTGGCCTCATAACTGGAGAGATGTAGGTTCAGTTCCTATCTCTGGAATACATTGGCTGAATGATCTTGAGTAACTCCTTCCTCTCCCAGCTCCTCCTTCAGAACATCTTTCTATAAGCCTTGATACAACTACTGAAACCTGACCTAGAGGAATGTCCACTCTGGAGTCTCCTTGACCAGAATGACTACCTCCCCCAGAGCAGTAATGCTTCATTTCAATCCCTCCTTCCTCTCTGTTCACTTCTTCAACAACTGTCTAAACACAGTCAGTGTGGATCTTTTCCTACTCTACCCACCACCACCACCACAGTATTGGAACATGTATAATTATCAAATCAACACTGCCAAGATTGTTCAGATTGTGCTCTGAATGGTGAATGTCAACCTCCTCCTCCTGTAGAGCTACATTCAGCATCCCAATAACTTCCTGGACTATAGAATTCATCTCTGGCCAACACTCCCCAATATGTATTATTCCCTTCATTAGAATGAAAGCTCCTTGATGTTAAGGATTGTCTTTGTTTTCATATGTGTATCTTTATAATGATTGACACATTGAATGATTATTGTCCTTTGTAATCAAAGGAGACCATGACATCAAGTGAATGAAGACATGATATGCACATAATGTTAATTGAAGTGAAGGGAAGGTTCCAATGTCCTTCTCACTGCTTCTTCCAGACTATCCTAATCCAATAATATAGTGGTATAGGAAACAAGACTTCTGGAGTTGGAAACAAGACTTCTGGATTCAGTGGGAGACTTTTGCCTTTTATATATAGCTCTTTTCCATGTCATCAAGGCATTATAGCATTACAGTAACACCAAGATTTTATGGTGACAAGCTTACAACAGTAAGGTAAAGCTAACCTGTCTCTCGATGGTCTAAACATCAGTATGGTAATATTTGACAGAGACATAGTTTCTGGGTAATTAATCATTATATTAATAATTCAGCCACTTTCTAAAGTAGAGAGCAGCTAATCTGTCACTCAATAGTCTATGCTACTCAGCTCTACAACCACACCACCCCCAGAACTCAAAGACTTTCTCCTGGAAGCTACCCAGAGGATCATGGAAATAAAGCCTCCAGATTGCTAGCCAGAATCTTGTATGTTTGGAACTACTATGATATCTGATTGGCTTAGAACCTTCAACTTTTGTTCTAGATGGTACAGTGGATAGTGTGCTGGTTCTAGAATCAGAAGGAGTTGTCAAATCTGACCACAAACACTTACTAGCTGTGTGACCCTAGGCAAGTCACTTAATCCTGCTTGCTTCAGTTTGACCCATTGTAAATGCATATTCATTCATTGATTCATTCATTAATACTTGGGTCCTCAGTGCTCTAACAAATTCTCCAAAACCATAAGTGGCAGATCCTTCTATCCTGCATGGAGGAAGAGTGAAGAAACTGAGCATTTATTGGGGAACCACCTGATGCTAGATACTCTGCTAAGTGTCACATTGATATTATCTCAGTTGACTCTCCCAATAACCCCATGATGTAGGTTAGCCCCATTTTGCAGTTGAAGAAATTGAAGCAAACAGGTCAAGTGACTCACCTAAGTTCGCTCTCCATTGGTAGAATGAATTAATTCAAGGGTTTCCCAATATCAAATGTCTATATCTTTTTCAGTGGTATCAAACTTGAGGTCCACAGGCACCAATGCCATTTCTGAATGTGACCCAAATCAAATTAACATGCACTTGAAAAATGTTTGACAAAATTAACAAAAATACAATGCAATATGATGCTAATTTATAGTTTTCTAAGTTAATATGCAGCCTAAAGGGATCCATTTCTATTTAAGTTTGACATGAGTCCATAAACAATAAGTACTATGAATTCAGAGAAAAATTAGTTTGCTGTGGGCTGGAACAATCTGGAAAGGTTTCATGGAGTTCAATATACTTGAGCTGTACTTCAATATACTTGAGCTGTGCCTTGAAGGACAGGAACTTTGGCTGGGTGGAAAGAAATGGGGGAGGAAGGGAGGGAATTCCTGGTTAGCAGAATATCATTAAGAAAGATACAGTTCAAAGAGACTAAACAGAATTTGAGGCAGGTATGCTCTGAATCTTGGCAAGAACCAAAGGAAACACTTCATCAACCATTTTTTCCCTTATCTGTCATCCTTGAAACAAATGACCTTATAATCTAGTAGTTAGTACAGACTAAGAATTCTGCATTCTGGTTGTAATGTTGTCATCTGAGTTACTTTAAGTCTTTAGCAGGTCAATTAAACAGAACTTCATTTTTCATCTTTGTCTGCAGTATAGTAAATGTGTTATGCTCCACATGCAAAGATGATCCATTGTCAGCAGAACATGTGCTTTTGATTTTTTTCCCCAAAAAGTGATATCTTGCATTGAGCCATTCACAGTCTCATACTTAAATCTGATATATGGCAGTAGTCATATAGAAGATGACCGATAAGAATTAGAGTTTATAACAATGTGTTATATTTTTCTATTATTAGACTACAAGAATAAAACTTCAGCTTTGGAAGGTTTCTGAATATGGAGTGAGTTAAAGACTGAAAAGAGCTTTCAGAAGAGTGAAAATCACTACACAAGATCTTTAAGTAATACATCTATGATTGTTTTGACTTTAAAAACCATGTATCTAACAGGCAATCCATGGAAATACTCTCTAACAATACTTTCAGAATGTTTTTATTTTAAAAAGAGCTAAAACAGGATATTTATAAGTCTCTTCCCTTCCCCCTTTTAACATTCTGATTTTTTCCTCTTGGAACACTTCCAAAAATAAAGAATAACATTTTTACATTGCTGAATTAAATTCCACCCTTGTCCTTCAAGTGAGAGGCAAGATGCCTTGATTCTTCAATTTTTTATGAAAAAAAAAACCCATGACGTTCTGCACTTCATTATCCCCCAAAGATATTTGGTATCAGGCTGATTGCTGTATAAAAAGATATAGTTACCATCAGACCTAATCCTCCAGAACTGGATTATATTAAATGCATGGCTTTCTCTTCAGTTTCCTCTAATTTCCTCTATTCAACCACCTTTGACTATATTCCAATTTCTACCAAATGCTGCTGAAGTTGTCTCAGCTATTTTCCTTAGATTACACAATTTTCCAGGAAACTCACAAGTTGATCTTCTTAACAATTTATCCATTTCTCTTCTGAAGGAGGATATTATTTTCCATCTCCCAGAAGTTAACTTTGTGATAGTCTTGCTTTCTATTTCAGAAAGAGGCATTAGTCAATTTTCTGTTGAATTAAAACCCTTCCTGGGTACTTCCCTGACACTTGTTGAGGTAAAATATTGAGTTTAACTCCATAACCAGAAACAGTGAGGAAAAATTTGTTCCTTTTACATGATAGCATAATTGGGAAGAACCTTTAATTGAGGGGGGGAAAGCCTTATATGAACTATTTCTATTCTCTCAGAAAAACTTTAATCCTTTGGATTTAAGTGACTCTCTGAGTTGAATCCTTCAGTTTAGTTAACATTATAAGAATTATTTTAAAGTTCATTTTCCATGTGATTCAGGTGCCATGCTCGAAATTGCCCTATAGCATTGATATTTCCCATGTTTTTCATCAAAAGTAGATAGAATAGGGACAGTTAGGTGATACAATAGATAAAGCACCAGCCCTGGACCTAGGAGAATCTGACTTCAAATCCAGGCTCAGAAATTTGACTCTAGCTGTGTGACTTGGGTAAGTCACTTAACCCCAATTACCTCCCAAAGTAAAAATTATAAAAAAAAATTTAGATAGAATAACCCTTTGTGCAGAAATGCTACAGTTCTTGGAAATCACAATGCTACTCTAAGTTACTTTTAGATTTATTAATTGCATTCTCTCTAAGTTATCTTCTTTAAGCTAAAAATCCCCACTTTAGCCATTCCTCCCAGGACATGATTTTCAGATTCTTTTTACACTAGTCCCACTCTTCTTCATATACTCTCTAATTTGCCAATTTCTTTATTAAAGTACATGATGAGGAAAAAAAAATCAGAAAATGATTAATAAAACTATGCATCAAACCTATTGTTGAGGTTACCTGTCAACAATTGTAGTTTTACTCAATATAATTATAAAAAACCATCAATGGTCTTGATGTGTCTCTTTCTTCAGGGGCTAATAGTTCAATCTCTCAAAATTCAAAGGCATTTGAAGGTCAAAAATTTTGCATTTCTGAATACATCTCCTAGAGCTTCAACCCCACACCCAGGCCACACCAGGGCATAGGGATCTGCACCTGCTTCTACTTACATGGTAGGAACCAGGGAGAATCTTCTCACTTAGTTACACCCATGGAGATAAACTCACCCAGGCACACTTGGGACAAACCAACAAACCAAGTTTAATGGGAGGGTTGGGTTGGGGAGTGACATATTATGAAAGCACTTTTGAAACATTAAAAGTGCTTTGTAAATGACTCCCATCATTATTATTTTCATATTCTTATATTAATATCTTATTATTATTATTATTATAAAATGCAAAACCATCTGTAGAGAAAGGTCATTGAGTGGCATCAATCCCCATGATTAAGGATGAGTGAGCCCAAGGAGATGAAGCATGTTTAATGTAATTACACATCCATTTCTTGTGATGTACGACCATGTGAAGCATTACTAATCCCCAAACAGATACCTGCAGGGAGGACTATCAAGAACAGCTGTTTGGACAACAAGAAATGAGCCACATGAACCCACAGTTCCGCGGGCCTCTGGCTGACTGATTCAAGGAGTCATACTCTGGCCAATAAGTCCAAGATTTATAAGGAATTAAAGAGGCTTCCATCAGGAGGTACATTTGTTTCGAGCACAAATCACCCTGCCAACTCATTTATTATTGTAATAACCTTTCTCAGGATTTCCATTATTGGAGAGGACTTCTTCTCAAATGAAAAATGACGTATCTGATTCCTTGCAGGGGACTTGGCGTCATAGTCATTTTGGCTTCTTGTTTGAGGTAGTGAAAGAGGCGAGCAAAGGCCTTTATATGCCTATACTCATATTGATTACAACTAATAGAGTTCATAGGTTTATTATGCATTGGGGACTTAACAAGCAAGAGCTGTAATGATGAAGGCAGTATCATTCCTTTTGGCATAGCCCAGAAAGCTTAGATATTTCAGGCACTAAAAATAGTTAAAACTGTCTGAGCAACTGTTTACATTCAGCAAGGATAATTACATGAGCCTATAAGCTCTTTCCCGTCATATTACAGTACTTTAATAACCTATATTTTATTTATATCTAGTTGCTAAGTTTATTAGTGCTTATTATAGGATGTGTTCTTAATTTTATGTTTTACAAAACAATTTGAATAATCGGAATTACTTTTGTGAATTTTTTTTCCACTTGCAATAAGATGAGTGAATTATAAGAAGCCATTTCCTAAACATGCTAACAGGTGCAGAAAAGATTGACAGAGCCGGATGAGGAACTATTCTTAATGCAGGTTTTCTAAGATTTTGGATAGAATTTCTTAAACATAAAAGGACCATTGCCAAGTACAAATCGCTTTTAAACCAGGTCCAGTTTATTTCTCAGGAGAGAATGAACACAAGATAGAGCATTATACTTTATTTAATCATGACTATGAGTGATTTGTATGTGATACATGGTGTGTGTGTATGTGTGTGTGTGTGTGTGTGTGTATTGAAAAACAAACCAACTGGAGTAGAGAAATCAGGGTCTCAAAGGATTCTTAAAAGAAAGTAATTAGAGAAGGCAAACCAACAGAATGCAACATTATTGAAGGGAACTACAAATGATAGAGGGGAGAGGAAGAAACTTAATTTCAACTTTGTACAACAAAGAAAAGAATAGAATGAGTTATGAAAGTCTCACTTATGTGCCTATAAGTATGGCTCTACCAATACTTACAGATCTGAGATAAGAACTTTGCCTGTTCTCTTGTATTCATCTTCCTCTGACTTTAGCAGTAACATTATCATTTGGGATATCATCAAAATTATTCCCATTCTGGCTCAGGTCTTCTGAGTCAACAGCAATGTTTCCTAAGGAAAGACTGCAGAACTGAACCCTCATTTGAGGCCTCTATGAGGTGAGAGTTGCCCTTTAAGGAGTTCTGCAACCATAAATTGAATTACCAAGAATTCTATTCATTGAAAAATACATTATATTGCATCATGTCCATTTCAAATACAGTGAAACTTGCTTATATTGAATTTCAAGGGACCAGAGAGAAAATTTGATATAGGATGGAATTTGATATACTTTGGAAATATTACGTGTACATGTAATAGGCCTGGACTTTCCAATTTGATTGCTATATGCTGGGATTCAATATAAGTAGGTTCAATATAAGAGGGTTTCATTGAATTTGCATTTGTGTTTTTCAGAACGTATATGTCATGTGTGTTTCTTCAAGGAAGATATCAGATTCATTCCAGAATCTACAAAAAGCAAATGTGGATTTAAATAGGAATTCTGGAAAGAATTTGGTCAGAAGAAAGCATTGAAAACAAATGAGATTTCACTTGGTACCATTTTAATACTAATATAATTGACTTCAGTTTGGACTATTGAGTTCAAGGAAGGCATCTTTCTCTCTTAACCTAGTCCTATAATTCTCATCTATATCTTCACTATTCCTTTTTTTTAATAGACTATTTAATATTCATTAGAAAGAAACTGTTCAAAGGGGGTAGGATTAGAGAATGTAAAGGGACTCACCCTATAAATGAATGCCTTATATTTATCTTAGAAGAGGGTCACTAGAAATCACAAAAACCTTGAATGTTAGAACTGAAAGAAATCCTTGAGACCAAATAATCAGCTCTTCCCCCAGCTATTTTTACATATTTAGATTCATAGCCCAGAGTGGTCATGGGATCAATGTGAGTACAAGATAGAGTTGGCAGTTTAAAAAAAAAAAACCTGGTTCAAATATAATTTTAGAATTATTCAAATAGAGAACATGCCCATCATCATACAAGTAGAAAACAGCAAAGAAGAAATTTGAACCCAGACCCTCTCAACTTGAAATCCAGTGTTCTTTCCACAACATAACCCTAAAGAATGCATGAAAAAGCATTTATTGTTTTCTATATGCCAGATTGATACAAGGCTAAGCATTTTGGATACAAATGTGAATGTGATAATTGCTGCTCTCAAGAAGTTTATTTTATAATAGGAATAAATAATATTTAGAGCAGTAGTAACCACTGAAAGCCATTTGGGGCTACCAAGTCATTGGGCTGGTCAGCAAAGCCAGAGATAGGAGAACCGTAGATGTCCTTGACTTGATAACTTGATAAAATTCATTTCCCTCATTGTCAGATCCATGACAATTTTTTTCATGTTATTTTTAAAGTATCAATTCCTGATGGTCCAGAACATTCATTCAAAAATTCTCCATTTTGCACAATTTCTACTTTATCCAATACTGTCCAACACTAAACCTGACTGTCGACCTTCATTTATCAAGGTATTATAAGTACCCATAGGGCAAGAAGTTGTAAAAGAGAGAAGTAAGATTAAATATTTGAAAGATCACTAATGAATTTTGATTCCAAAATATTCAATAAAATCCTGGCAAAACAAGTATCCAAAAACATTGTTCACTATTATGATGCAAATATGGTTCAAAAGAAGAAAAACATACTTAATATAAGATAAATAATTATAATGAAAGTAAACCACATGCTATCAGTAGATACAGAAAAAGTCTGATAAAATACAGCATGAATTTATTCAAAAAATATAAAGAATAGGTATTGGAGGGCAAGTTTTTAATATGAAAAAAGGATATATAACATGGGAGGAAAAGCATTGGACTTGGAATCAGCAGGATCTGGATTGAAATTCCATCTGATATTTGTTTATGCCTATAATTTTCTTGTTATTTTGGTGGCATACAATTCTAGAATTACATCAAAAAATGGGGGGGGGATTCTGCCTTATTTCTATATTTATTGGGATGACTAATCAAACATTTAGGGCAACTAGGTGGTGCAGTGGATAGAGCACTGGCCATGGAGTCAGGAGGATGGGAGCTCAAATCCAGCTTCAGACACTTGCCACTTACTGTGTGACCTTGGGCAAGTCACTTAACCCTGATTAAGTCACATCTAATGCTATCTCCAGTTAAAGGCCAAAAATATCAATAAAATTATTTTATGAAAAGAAACATCAATACTTTTACTTTTTAAGAACATTAGATGAAGTCAGGAAAAATTAGGTTTGGGTGGCTGGGTGGTGCAGTGGATAGAGCACAGGCCCTGGAGTCAGGAGTACCTGAGTTCAAATCTGTCCTCAGACACTTAATAATTACCTAGCTGTGTGGCCTTGGGCAAGCCTCTTAACCCCATTGCCTTAAAAACTCTCAAAAAAAAAAAAAAAGGAAAAATTAGGTTTAAGTCCCTCTGGGAACAAGAAATCTTTTACTCCTTTATACATGCTATCTTTACAGACAATGATCAGTCTTCTTTAAGTCTTCCTTTTCAAGGTGGTTAAGTGGCTCAATGGATAGAGCACCAGCCCTGGAGTCAGGAGGACCTGAGTTCAAATCTAACCTCAGACAATTAATAATTACCTAGCTGTGTGCCCTTGGACAAGCCACTTTACCATTGCCTTGCAAAAACCTAAAACAAAAAAAAGTCTTCCCTTTTTGCAGCCTAAATACCCTTAGGTCCTTCAAATGATATTTAATAAGGTTTCCTGTATTCCAATCACCTTTCTCTGAATGTACTTTGGTTTACTGATTTCTTTCCCTAGTTTGTGGCACCCCAAATGCTCCAAATCTGGGCTGACCAGGGCAGAGGGCAACAGGACAACCACTCTTCTGGCTCTAAGACCTTTTATATTATGGACACAACATTAACAAAAACTGTTACCTCTTTTGTTTTCTTGCACACAGTCTAAGAATTTTTTATTTTTGTTCTTTTATGTTGCCACTGATAATAGTACCTCTTCACAGATTATGCCCACTGAAATGATGGCCACATTCACTCACATTCTGAACTTGGGTTCTTCCTTGAAAACAGAGGTGTATCTTTATCAAGCATACTGAATTAAGATATACATAGATTGCTTTAGAGAAATTTTAGTTCAAAGACAAATATGCAAATCATTGTTCATCAAAAATGCGAAATTAGCTCAATCAGTTATCTACTTTGCATGAGGAACTTGGTTTTAGTAGCTTCAAATTGTAAGTCACATACCACAAATCAAGCAGAGATACACATCCTCCAAAGTATTTGGGGGAAAAGGAGAAAAGTAAGGTTTGGACAGGTCAAAGGACCAGGAAAGTCAGAAAAAGCAGAGAGAGAGAGAAAAGCAATGAAGTATCCCTGAAAGAAAGGGAAGAAATATTGAATACAATCCTTCCTGGGGTTTATTAAACCATTCCTGGTAGAGTGAGTGCCGTCAAACAACTAGTGGAACCCTCCAAGAACTCCCAAAGAACAATAACCTATGCAAGAGAGTAGGGTCATAATCCACCCTGCAAAGAAGAGAAGAGAAAGCAAGTTATCCTGCCCTACTCCTGATCTTTAATTTGATATTGTCTTCTAACAATATGCATGGGTATTACTGGTATCCTTTCCAATAACCATAGCAAGTTCTTTGTTGTTAAAAAATGTTTCCTCCCTGCTTTGTGCTATGCCTGCATACACTTCCATGTCTCTGTTATAAAGGCAACCTTGGATTCAGTTAGTTTGCAATATATTACATAATAAATTACAGCTTTTCTATCTAGTTTCTTTTCCTGAATCCACAGAAGTATATAACCCAACTATTTGTAGATGAAATTAGAGTGAGAAGGGATAAGAGGGACACCTACAGGACAATTCTCAGTATCCTGGACTCTAGAGGTCAGGTTGGCCCTGCCTGCATCATTCCCTTGCTCCTTCTTGTTCTTATTTTGGACCAGTGCATAATTTTGACTCAGAGTTGCCAACTCATTCAGCCTCTATTTTTAAACAATTAACCCACTTTTATATAGTACTTTTATCACAATAGCCCTAGAAGATAGTGTTTTTATCCTATTTTGACAGAATAGAAAACTGAGGTGCAAAAAGGTTAGGTGATTTGCTCAGTGACATTTAGTAAATGGCAGGATCAAATCACAAATTTGAGTATTCTAACTCCTGATCTTTCCACCATACTATGTTTTTTTCCCCTTACTATTGACCCAAGGGTTTAATATTAAATCTAAGTCAATCAGGTGATGGGGGAGAGAACTGGCTGCCACTATACTGGGCAGAAATCAGTGAAAATCACAGAGAGGTTATTCACATATCTTCATATGACTACTTTCCTGTTTACTATTTATAGATATTCACCCAGTCAAATATTCAGTCTGATAAAGCCCGAAGGGCTATTATCATGCCTTCAATGTGCTTTATCTTTTTTTTTAGGTTTTTTTTGCAAGGCAATGGGGTTAAGTGGCTTGCCCAAGGCCACACAGCTAGGCAATCATTAAGTGTCTGAGATTGGATTTGAACCCAGGCACTCCTGACTCCAGGGCCGGTGCTTTATCCACTATGCCACCTAGCCGCCCTTTCAATGTGCTTTTAAAGAGTCTACTAAAAGAGTTTTTAGTAGATGCTCAATAAATATTTGTTGCCTGATTGAATGCCATATATAAACCAATCTATTTATATATATATATTCTGTGGTTATATAGTAAAAGATGTAAGATCATTAAAATTCTGAAATTAATCATGACTGAGTTTATAATTTACTTTCCAGTATTATTATGGAATGTTATGACACTATAAGAAAGATGGGATGGAGAAAAAAACACTGTAACTGATTTATATTACATTGAAGAAGACCCTTGGTGGCCTAAGAAAAATAACCCTGCATTCTGAAGGGAAATCAGTGAAGGGCATGATGATATCAGTAGATTACTTACATGTCCTCTTAAGAACTCATAATGGGTGAAGGGGAGGGTGAAGGAACAGAATGGACAAAGGGTGGGAGTCCTTCTTTCATTGAGGAAAAAAAAATTCTCCTAAAGGGAAGAAAGATAAAGATGCTCTTTTCTTATTACCAGAGGACAGGAGAAGACATTACTAAAATGTCCCTTGATTTGGTTTGTCTTTCTAAGATTTTCTTTTCTTTTTTTTTTAGGTTTTTTTGCAAGGCAAATGGGGTTAAGTGGCTTGCCCAAGGCCACACAGCTAGGTAATTATTAAGTGTCTGAGACCGGATTTGAACCCAGATACTGCTGACTCCAAGGCCGATGCTTTATCCACTACACCACCTACCTGCCCCCTTTCTAAGATTTTCAATTCAAATCTATATCCAGACTAAATACTTGAATGGAACAAAATGGCATCCTATCCATGATCTGGGTGCTTCACCAGACTGAACTGAATTCATAAGATCTTTGAAGTTCATCATCAAGAAGAAGCAAAATCTGTAATTTTTTTTTTAAATAAGCCTTCATGTAAATTCAAGCTGAGAGAAGAGTCATTAGCCTTTCTGGAGGCAAAATAGGTGTCTCTCCCTGCTGAGATGTGAATTTTTTTCCCTATACCAATACATACTCCATCACACTGCTCCCACGCTGTCTGTTGTTTTCTTTCCCCACTGTCCCTGTCCATGAGAACAGCACGGCATCACTCACAAGCTGCCTAGTGCTCTTTATGTCTTCATTTTCACAACTTGGTCCCTTAGAGAGTAGAGGAAGCAATGAGATAAACAACATTTTCTAGACATATCATTCATCTCCTAATGAACAATTCCATCACTGGTCCCCTGTTTGTCTGTAGAATGAAATAATGATAATAATAATAGAATGTGAGCTCTTCGCCATTTTAACATATATATATATATATATATATATATATATATTACTCATATATGACAGTATTTAATCATTATGTTATTTGGAAAAAAAAAACAAAAACAAAGAAAAGCTGTCATTCTCCACATGGTAAAACATGGCGTGCTGTTTGGTACCACCCATGATGATGATATTAGGGCTTTACTCTCAGAGAGATGTTGATGTTTTCAGCATGGGCAGGAAAGAGCAAGTTTCTTTAAAAGAAAACACATTGACAGCAAGTGAACAGGTTGCTTCTATTGTAAATGCCCTAACAACTTTCTTAAATTAGCTTTTGATGGGAACCTTTTCTGCGTGCTTGATGTTGCTTTGACCACCCAAGTTAACTTGATACAAATGTAATTTAAAAGATTCCATGTGTGCTTTATAGATGTGGGTCTATGAGGGTTTCAGGGTAAAGGTGAGGCAGGGTTAAAGAATGGACACAGATTCTTAGGATAAACACATTTCCCTAATTTCTGCTGGTTTATCATTCTCAATCCAATCCTATATTTAAAATTAATGAATTAAAACCTATTGATTAACATCAGCCATATGGTATTTTGTGCCTCAAGAATTCTGTTTTCCATTGAACACATGAGATAATTCCAGTTGGTGCTAATAGAGGTTACTAAAAGTGATACCAGAGACCTCAATACAAAGAGATGCCTGGAAAAACAAATAACTTTTCTCTTTTTTTTTTTAGGGTTAGACAAAGCTAGAGGTGGAAGGGACCCATAAAAACAAATAGTATATGATGCTAAGCGAGATGAGCAGAACCAGAAAAACATTGTACACCCTAATAGCAACCTGGGGGTGATGATCAACCTTGATGGACTTGCTCATCCCATCAGTGCAACAATCAGGGATAATTTGGGGCTGTCTGCCATAGAGAATACTATCTATATCCAGAGAAAGAATTGTGGAGTTTGAACAAAGATCAAAGACTATTACCTTTAATTTAAAAGAAGTTATCTTATATAATTTTACTATCTCTTATACTTTATTTTTTATCCTTAAGGATATGATTTCTCTCTCATCACATTCAACTTAGATCAATGTATACCATGGAAACAATGTAAAGACTAACAGACTGCCTTCTATGGGGGGGGGGGAGCAAGATGGGGGGAAATTGTAAAACTCAAAATAAATAAAATCTTTCTAAAAGAAAAAAACGATTAGTATAAAAGAAATACCACTATATTTAGAGATAGAATACCCAAATTCAAATCCTCATTACCATTTATAATTGTGGGACCAAGGGCAATCAGCTAAACTTTGGGGGCTTTAATCGACACATCTCTAAAGTAGGGAGGTTGATTGATGATTGATATAGTCCATTCAAATACAAATATCTTATATTCTGGTTCAATCCCATGATTCTACAGAAAAGGAGAATGAAGTCCAGAGAATAGAAATGATTCATCCAGTCATACTGAGGAAAGTCTGGGCCAAAAATCAGGTCTCTCAGTTGAGTCCAGTATTCTTTAAACCAAGTGGAATAATACTAGTCAATAGAAAATCAAAGCAAAGGGACTTGTTAAGGACAGATTAACTTATTACATTTTCCATGCCTTTAATTGGCACACACTGATTATAGCTTTTTCTTCCTTTTTTTCTTGCATAAATCTCAGCACCATACCTCGATAGAATCAGGAAGATCAGAAAGCAACTTATCCTTTAACTAAAATTGCTTATATCTTCCCACAGGATGTAAAGGTTCCATTTTTTTAATGCATAGGAAGTATAAAATAGGAAATATAAAACTTCTCAGTGACTCACCCAATAATCTTCCTGATATGAGTTACTTTCATTGATCAAACCCCAATTCTTCATGCTTTGAGGGTCTTTTCTCCATCTAATTCCTCAGGAGAAATTTTATTAATGTTTTTAAATAAAATATAAAGCAGTTGATCACCATCCCTATAAAAATGGAATATATAAAATGGAAGTTAATTATGAAGACTTTATTTCATAGATCAATTTATTCATTTTCTTCTAGTTTATTTTTTTATCATCGGTTCCTATTTGCAAATTTTGGAGAGATTGAACAGACAAACTCTATTTTTCTTGCATGAACACTTCAAAATTCTTCATGTCATTCCTGAGCTCTTTTACTAGTTCACTCACTAATCTGAGTCTTCCTTTATTTCACATCCTTAAAAGCTGTACTAATTTATCCCCTTCCCAAAAAACCCCAAGGCTGGAAGTTATCTTGGAGGTAATCTAGTCATACAATAAAGTTAGCTAGGTGAGGCAGTGAATAGAGTGGTGGGGCTGTAATCAGGAAGACCCATCTTCCTGAATTCAAATCTATCTTGAGACACTTTGTAGCTATGTGACCCTAGGCTAGTCCCTTAACACTGTCTATAAGTTTCCTCATTTGTAAAATGAGTTGGAAAAGGAAATGGCAAACCACTTCAGTATATTTGCCAAGAAAATCCCAAATGGAGTCACAAAGAGTTGTATGTGACTGAAAATGGCTAAATAACAAGTCTTAAAATGATTCTGTATAGACTAGAAGGGATCCTGGAATCCTTCTAGACAAATCCTTTAATTTTCAGATGAAGAAACTGAGGCTAGAGATAAGAAATAAAATTCCTAAGACCTCATAACTAGTTTGAATAAATATTTTCTCTCCTTACCTATTCTCTACTTTCTATGCAATCATTCAGTTTTCTTTTTCTCTCTTGCTCTGTCTCTATCTTGACATCTCTTTGCTCCCTGGGGTTCCCTACTTAGTTATTTTATATCATTAAAACTATTTTATGTCCTCATATTTCATATTCATTCTTTACCTTCCTTCCACCCACCCAAATGGAACACCATAGACTCTGAAAAAAATTAAAGTTTTAGTTAGCACAAATGTCAGGGGAGATATATGTGATGGATGTAAGTAGGCTGTTGGGTATTACTAATGAAGAATTATTGTGCAGAAGTAGTATAAAAGATATTTCCAAGAAGCTATAGAAACAGAAAAAGAAGGGGGTTCATCACAAAGAGAGTAAATAGTGATCAGGTAATTCATCTGTTTCCCTGCTTGCCATATAAGGTCAGGAATTCATAGGATACCAACTTTGCAAGTCAAAGGGATCTCAGAAAATATCTAATCCACCCAACCTACCACCATTTTAAGATAAGGAAACTGAGATTCACAGAAAAAGGTGATTTGTTCAAGGACACATAGGTATTAAGTAGCTGAGCCAAGACAACCCAAAACTTGAACCAAGTCTTTTGATCTCAAATCTGGTGCTCTTTCCACTGTACCAGGACAAGCCCCTAACACATGATGCAATCTACCTTTGAAGGTTTTGTTGGAAGACATAGACAGTAGTTCCTCAGGATTAGGCTATATAACCCTGGAGAAATCAACATAGAAGATATCATAGAGCCATTTAGTTGTCAAAACAGCAAAAACTCAACTTCCTCCTACTCATTCATTTCCTTTATTTATTTCAAATGCCCACACCTTTTTGAAGCAAGTTCCTAGTATGGACCTGAAACATAAAAATAGATTTGATCTGCTCTCTACAGGAGATTGAGCCATGAAAAAGTCCATGCAGGGATACTAAATAAGATAGATAGTTTTAGATAAGATAGAACTTTGCTCAGAAGTTTAAAATAAACTTAAAATAGAAATAGCCTAGAAATATAAGATTAGCCTGGTTTAAGGACAAACAAGTCCATAGGGTGTCCCTCTCTTCCTTCCCTACACAAATCCTGGCCCTTGAATATAATATAGACTTCTTGAAAACAGCTTTCTCTGCAAACAGTTTTCTTCCTTCGTTATTTTTATTTTATTTTTTCCAATTACATGTAAAGTTTGTTTTTAACATTCTTTTTTTAAGATTTTGAAATTCCATGTTTTTCTACCTCCCTCTTTTTCTGTCCCCTCTCCCTGATAGTGAGTAATCTGATATGTTATGCATTTACAATCATGTTTAACATATTTCCATATTAGTCATACAGTGAAAGAAGAATCAGAACCAAAAGGGGATAAAACTATGAGAAAGAAAAAACAAAACAAATTTTAAAAAATGAAAGCAGTATGCTTTGGTCTTCATTTAGACTCCATAGCTTTTTCTCTATACGAAATCAGTTTCCATCACACAAGTCTTTTAGAATTGTTTTCACTCATTGAACTTAGAGGAGAGATTGAGTCTATTATAATTGATCATCACACATAGTTGCCAACAGCTTACTTCCTTTGGCAGAAAAGGAAAAAAAAAGATTAGAGAGTCTCTAATACATCACATAGTCAAATTAATGATCGAAAAACTACAATAAGAAACCTTGTGAGTGGTGGAATGACAATATGTTTTGCAAAACCAGGAAGGAACAGAAAGGAAAACACTGTATACAAGGTCAACAGAATTGACCAAAGCAGAAAGAAAGGAGAACAAACAAGATTTACCATGAACACTTGTTAAGAGAAAGCAACAATAGAGACTTGATGTTAGTGCTAGAAAAGTTGTTTATGTTCCTTGGAACCCTTGTCCTTTTCTCACTTCAATGCAAGAGTGACTAAGACAGAGGATCCCTGCTGTATTTCTGTTTTGAATCTGTTGTACAATTCACAGCCCTTTCTCCTGGAATAATTCCTGGGGTTATAGGATTGAAAGCTAGAAAGCCCACTCTTGGTAACAGAATCAAACTTAGTTCCTCAATGCTCTTTCCACAAACCAAACTCAATGCTCTTTCCACTACCCCTTCTATTAGAATGTCTAACTTTTCATGATTTAGGACAAACTAGTTTGAAAATTGTGGAAGCAACATATCATATCTATCATAGCAAATTATCAGCAGGTTATTCTTGTTTTAGTCAAGTAGGAATTTGCTTACTAGGAGATGAGAACTCCAGGGGATGATACCTTTCTAAGCTTATCCAATTAGTCAATTAATAAGCAGTTTAAAAAAATTAATTCTGCTATTAGATGTTGGAGACAAAGACACAAAGAGAAAAAGTTTATCCTCAAGGAGCTTATCTTCTAATGGAGAAGATAAAATGTGGATAAATGCATATATAGAGAATATATACAAAATGAAATTAATGCATAGTCCTTAGAGAGAAAGGGCACTAGTAGTTGGGGAATCAAAGAAGGCCCTAGGCAGAAGGTGGTGCTTCACCTCAATCTTACAGGAAGTGAACGATTCTATGAGGAAAGAGGTGAAAAGGTAGTTAGTATATTCCAAAGAAATGAAAGAAGGGAAGAAAATAATAATGAGGCTAGAGGGATAGATCGGGACCCAGATTTAAAAGACAAAGGAGAAATTTATGTTTTATACTAAAGACAAAACTTAATAAGGGAGGGACATGGTCAGATGTGCCCTTAAGGCAGGGAGGCTTAAGACAGAGTTCAGATAAAAGTGAGGATATCCAGAACTAAGATACCAGATGGGTAAGTGGAGAGAGGGGACAGGTTTAAGCGGAATTGCTGGAGTAGAAACATCAAGATTTGTAAACTAATTAAATATTCAGGGTAAAAAAGAATGAGTAGTCAAGGATAAAACTAAGGTTATAAACCTAGGAGACTGATGGTTGCTACTATCAACAGAAAAAGAATATTCTGGAAAAAGGGATGATTTTGAAAAAAAAATAATGGCTTGTGGTTTGAACAATTTGAACTTGAGATTTCCATAAGTCATCTGATTTGAATTGTCCAAAACACAGCTCATGCTACAAAGTTGGAACTCAAGAGAAAGTCAAGAACTGGGCTAACATTAGGAGCCATCTGCTTATGATGATAACTATACCCACAGAAACTGGCAACATCACCGAGAGAGTGAATAGAGAGAAGAGAGCCTAAGATGGAGACCTTCAGATAGCGGGTATAATGTGCTAGCAAAGGAAACTGAGAAGGAGCCAAACAAAGTAGAAGGAAAATGAGAGAGGAGATATGATTCAGGAAGAGGGAGTGGTTAACTATGTCAAATATTATAAAGACATCAAGAAAGATGTAGAAGGGAAAAAATTGTTATGGAAATTTTAATGTCATATTTGGACATTAAAAAGGTTACTACTAACATTGGAGAGGGTATTTTAGAGTAGTGATGAAGTTGAAAGACAGTGAAATACTTAAAGGTGAGAAATGCTTTGTAGCAAGTAGAATAGACATTTTCTAAGAGTTTGGCTAAGAATGGAAGCAGAGACATAGACTGATCACTAAATGAGCGAGTAGTATGTAGTGAAGGCTCTTTTAAGAATGCCAGATTGAAGTATTCTACTACTGAGACTAACTCAGGAAACAGAGAAAGGTAGCTAGGGCCATATATTTGAATATTCTCACCCCTACCAACCCAACAATCTATTTATCTTTTAAATAGAGTGGAAGAATTGCTTTGAATACTAGTGTTGGTATTGTCTCTCCTTCCTCCTCCACTCAGAAGTTTATTCAGAACAGTGTGTGGGGTCTATTTTTTGCCAACTTTTAAAAATGTTTAATGAATTATTGACAATTTAATTGCTTGATCATCCAAATAAAGGTTTTTAAAAATTAATTATATGAGTACAAGGTGAGAGAAACCTAAGTTAGCAGTGGTTATAATAATTACTTTGAGCTTTTGGTAGACAATAGGTTCAGTATGATAAGGCTAATGAAAGACTTAATACAATCTTACCTGGCATTAATAGAGGAATTGAGTCCAGATCAAGATAGATGATAGCCTGACTGTGCTCAGTACTAGTCAGATCACATCTGGGATATTGTTTTTAGTTTGGGGAAATATATTTCAAGATCACTGGCAAGTGGAAGTATCTTTCAGATGCATACATGCATCCAGATACATATCATACAACTAAGAACATTTAGAAAAAAGAAGATTTTGTGGATTGCTATCTTTCAACATGTGAAAGTCCATCATATGAAAAGGAGAATAAAATTGTTCTTATTTGGCCACTGAGAGTAGAATAGGGTATAATGACTGGAAGTTTCAGATAGGCAATAAGTAAACAAACATCAATCAAGCACTTATAACATACAACTGCATTGTGCTAAGCATTGATCATACAAAGAAAAGCAAAAACAGTCTCTACCTTCAGAGATCTCCCATTCTGCTGAGGCAGAATTATTTCTTGACATAATCATCCAAAAACAGATTGGACTATTATGAATTTCCCAGAGTTCAAGGTTAAAATGAAAAGTTGGATAGTCAATCACCTGTTAAAATGTTTTCAATGGTATTCCTATAACAGATGGGACACTGAGCATAGCCACCTCTGAGGACTGTCCCAGTGCTAAGATTCTCTGCATCCTTGTGGCTATTAGCCTAAGTCATAGAAAGTAAATGCCCAAAACAAGATTTTGTTTTTTGAATTTCCTGAATTTACAACAAGAAGATACAGAATCATCAAGGCAGAGCAAAGAGGATATTGGCGAAAGAGTCATAAGAGCAAGGTGATGGTCTCAAATACTGCAATAAATGGCTGTGTGTCTTTAGGCAAATCATTAAGCCTTTCAGGGTCTCGCCTTCCTCATCTGTAGATATGATTCTGTGTGTTTGTATTTAACCCATCATTACCTCAATCTACCTATATGTGAAATGGAGTTAATAATGCTTTGTCCTATCATCCTCAAAGGGATAATGTGAACATAAAAAGAGATGATATCTCTAGAATTATTTTGGGGGGGGGAAACAATCTATCAATGCAGGAATTTATTATGATTTGTTTGGATACTTGCTTCATGAAGCAACTTGCTGATAGAACTGAAAAATTAGTTGGGCAAAGGAAATGCAGCTAATACAGCTTGATTAGAGTGCCACATTTAACACAGTGTCTCATTAAATGTTCTTTGATAAATTCACTCAGATTATCTTGGGTACAATTAGAGAGAGAGCCCAAGAAATGGCTTGAAGGACCCGAAAGCAGAAAAGTGACAATAAGCAGCAGCAGAGCTATGAGAAAATGCTGTGGGGAGGGGAGGGGCGAAGGAGCTAGAGGGGTGCTACAGGGATTGATGTTTGATCTGGTCTTATTTAATATCTTCATTAATGATCCGGAAGAGGGGTAAATAGCATGTTAATTAAATTTCCAAATGAGACTAAATTGGAAGATGTTGTAAACACCCTCAAGGACAGAGAAGTAATATGAAGGGACCTTGAGAGGTTAGAAGGATGGGCAGCAAAAAAAGAAAAGAGGAAAACAAAAAAAGAAGGAAGAAAAAAGAACCTATTGGGAAAAGCATGTATGTGTACATGAATAAGGGAAAACATTGAAAATGATACTTGGAATGCCATGGTCTTTCATTTATTCAATACATATTCATGTTGCTATGTATAAGGCATAGAGCTGGCAGTATACTGGTTGTGTAACTATACAAAACACAATTCCTGACTTCAAGAAGCTTACAATCAAATAGAAAACATAGTGATGTGCCCATGTACAATACCTATGTTTTTTCCTCATCATAAGAAAAAAGAAAAGTATAGTCTCTGAATGTTCAATATGCATTTGAAAGCAAAATCATAGCCTACACCATACACACAAACACACACATACACACACACACATGCACACACACAAACCACACACACAGAGGTGAAAATATCTATCCTGTCCCAGGGATACTCAAGTATGTTTAACAATTCGATCTTAAGGGAGGAAGGAATGACATGTACTCATGACACACTTTCAATGAATAAATAATATTTTGCTCACCACTTTAAGTCTAGGTGATTAACATAATAAATCAAGTTCTGATTTATAGTGTTTGCCAGCTTCTGAGATTATCATGCTCACAATGAAAACTTAACAATTGGCTCCTCTGAATCATTATGAACTAGTTACAGCAGATTACTGCCTTTACCCAAATCATGAGTGTACTAACCCTCAGATGGCATGATATCCTTACTTAGTTAATTAACTTTCCTGGACCATACAACTTACAGTATCTATAACTAAAATACAACATGCAGAACTTAACATAATTCTCCAAGTGTCACGTGGCCAGGGAAGCATAAGGCAAAACTATCACTTACTTCATTCTGGATAGTAGACGTCTTTTAATGGAGGTTAAGATTGCTTTAAAATGTTTTGGCTTTAGTAGCACAAGTCTCTCACAAAGAGATATTACAAGTTCTCTCTAAACTTCTAGTCCAGGGGTTGGCAAACTACAACCAGCAAGACAAATCCAGCCCACCATCTGCTTTTGAACTTCTCATAATCTAAGAATGGTTTTTATATTTTTAAAGTTTTATTGTATTTTAAAATGCAAAAATCAATTTTTTCTCAGGGGTTGTACAAAAACAGGCTACAGGCTAGATTTTGCCCATAGACCAGAGTTAATCAATTCCCTTTGACTAATTCATTAAAACAAGGAATACATGTGTGTGTGTGTGTGTGTGTGTGTGTGTGTGTGTATATATATATATACATATTTCTAAGTATATGCATATATAAATACATGTATGTATGTGTATATATATATATATATATATATATATATATATATATATATATATATATATATATACTGTATATATGTGTGCAAACATATATTGCATTTTAGTCACATCATTCCCATAAGTATTTTACTTGTGAGGAACTTCACATTTATCCCTATTAAATTCTTTTTAACTTTTTTTTGTTGATGTTCTTTTCTTTTTAACTTTTAACATCTCCTTCATTTCCAAGCATATTCTTCTTCCATCTCTTACTTAATGAGACAGCCTTGAAACAAGATTTTAAAAGTGGGGAAAAGTTGAAACAATTCAATAAACTCAACAAACATTTATGTCATATCTGACAGTATGTGCAACATCGCATACCTACAATTCACCCAAAAAAAGAGGATGATGCATTTTTCCTACTCCTCATAAGGTCTATCCCTATTAGATTTCATTTTATTGGCTTTGGTCCATTCTTCTAACCTGGCAAGATATTTCAGGGTGCCATTTTTTCCCTCCAATAATACTTTCCATACTAGCCTTGTCAGCCACAAATTCAACAAGCATTCCATACAAGTCACTAATAAAAATGTTAAATATAACTAATCAAAGGACAAAGACTTCTAGATAATACATTAATCTCCATTCTGGATCCAGTCAGATAGCTACCTCTGAATCAACTTAATTATAGTAAGTAACATTCAGCTTATATCAAGTATCAGGAAATTGTGACCAGCAATCTGTTTTTGGACAGCATTAAGAATGCTTTTTTTTTTTACATTTTTAAAATACAAATGCAATTTATTTTAAAAATGTGAAAACCATTCTTAACTCCAAGGCTGTACAAAAGGGAGGGAGAAGGAATTTCACCCTGGAGCTATAGTTTTCCAAATTCCTAGTCTAAAGGATTGCTTTTTGTTTAAAAGACTATTATGAGAGACTTTTTAAAATGTCTCTTTGCTAAAGAGACAAACTATGTTCATAACACTTCTCTAATCTACTAACCTAGCCATCCTACAATAAAAGACAATGAGGTAAGTCAACATGCAATTATTCTTAATGAATTCATTCTGCCTTTTTTGCAATCACCTCTTTGTATTTCAATTGCACATGATCCATCACCCCATCTACCTCAGCAAAAGTCCTAACCCTTTCTGGATCTTTACCTCATCCCCCATTCAAGCTTCAAAGGTCCTTTTTATTGTCCTTAGCATTTTTCACAACTCTCAACTTATACAGGATTTGAGCTTTCCTGGCACTATTCTTACAAAAGTATATCAATCTTTAGAGTTCTTCAACAAACTCTCCTCACTTTGATCTCTTGTACGTGTCCTATTTTAATCTGAGATCATTGATGAACAACTTGTGCAGGTCTAAAGTATCCCTTCATAGAAGTCATTTGTGATTATATCGAAATAATTTCATTCTTGAGAGACTCTCAACACTCTTAAACCTGCTTCCTTTTGAGATGGGATCTCAAGACATAGAATCCTGTCTACATTATTTATCAACTCTTAAATCTATCCTCTAAAATTTTGCAAATGTATATGATTATGCCTTGACTTTTCCTTCTCTGTCATGATCTTTAAAATCACAAAATCATAAAATCTCAACATTGAAAGGAATCTCGGGTGCATCTAGGACAATCCATCCATTTTTCTGCAATATACCTGGTAAGTAGTAAATCAGTCTTTGTTTGAAAGTATCCAGCAAGGGAAATCCACTGGATCTCAAGTCAGCCCATTTCATTTTGGGATAATTCCCATTAATTTCCTAGAATCTCCATTTATCACTCCCAATTCTTCTCCTTAAGATCACCAGATCACTTGAAATCCCTCACTCAGGTGACAGTCTTTTAAATACTTGGAGATACCTCTCATATCAGCCTACCCTAGTCTTCTCTTTTTCAAGTTAACCATCTCAGTTCCTTTAGATGACCCTTATGGGTCATAATCATAAGACACTTTATCACTCTGGCTAACCTCCTCTGAGTATCCACCCCAATTTATCCATGCCCTAAATTAAAGCAATAATTTGGAGCTATTTTGCATAACTTTATGCCAATAAATTTGTGAAATGGATGAATATTTACAAAAATATAAGCTGACCAGGTTGAAAAAAGAGGAAATTAAATACGTAAATAACCACATCTCAGAAAAAGATATTAAACAAGTCATCAATGAACTCGCTAAGAAAAAAATCTCCAGATGGATTCATAAGTGAATTCTAACAAACATTCAAGGAATAATTAGTTCCAATTCTATACAAACTACTTGAAAAATTAAGGGAAGGACTTCTGTCAAACTTCTTCTATGCTACCTATATAATGTTGATACCCAATTTATTCATGACTTTCCTAAAATTTGTTGCCCATAAACTGAACACAAAACTCCAAATATAGTCTAACCAGATCAGAATGTAAAAGATCAATCAACTACCGTAGTCATTTCCCAATTCAATCTTAGATAACATTCCATCCATTATAGGCCACTACTAAAATCTCCAAATTATTTTCAGAAAAAGTACTCTTTGACTGTAATTCCTGCATCTTACAATTCTGAAACTGAGTTTTGGAAACTAAGACTACATTTATCTCTAGATTTATATCTATAAACTAGTCAGTCAAGATCCTTTTGGATTCACTTTTTGTATCCAAATTTTGCTAGCTCCAATGTGTTAGCTCTATTTCTTTCAGTTTTGTGTCATTTGGAAACTTGATATACCTGCCATATATGCTTTTGCCTAGTTATTCATAAAAAGGCAAAGGTCAATCACAGGTCTATGAGACATCCCACTGGACATGCTCTTCTGAGTTGATCCATTAGTTGATGAACTAGTACCAAATTCCTTTAGCTATACAATTGTCTATTTCCACATCTCTCCCATCTTTTCCCCTCACAAGAATAGCATCTGAAAGTTTGTCAAATGATTGGCTAAAATTTAGATAAGCATTAGCCTAATCTATCAGTCCAGCAATCCTGTCATAAATGAAAAAAAGGCTAGTTTGGCAAGAGTAATCCTTAATGATGACATAGCCATTAATTCCTAAAGTTACCACCATTTTTGATTCAGCAACCAATTCTTGTTTACTTAGTGGGAATAAGTTCCACATTAGCATTTTCCCTCTTGTCTTTCCACTTTCTAAAAGATGAAATTATTAAAGTATAGCCTGAATTTCTTAGCTTGTCTGTAAGGATTCTCAAGAGATGTCTAGCTAGTTGAAGTTCCTCATCATAACTATACCCTGAATCTTAATCAGCTATGTAATCTGCATTAAAATATCATTATTGGGCAACCTAGGTGGCCCTGGCTCTGGAGTCAGGAGAACCTGAGTTCAAATTCAGTATGAGACACTTAATATTTACTTTGCTTTGTGACCTTGCACAAGTCACTTAACCCCATTCCCTTGCAAAAACAAAAACAAAAAATAGCATTATCAACAAAAAGCAGGACTTGTCAGTATTGGAGAGAAAGTGGAAAAACAAATACACTAGTAGAGTTTTAAAGTAGCTAACCATTATGAAGTAATACAAAGTATGAAAGTCCCTAAAATTTGACCCAAAGAAAATCTAAAATAAACTACATATACCAAAATATACACTAAAATACTTATAGGTTCTCTTTTTGTCACATCAAAAAACTAGGAACAGGGGTGGCTAGGTGGCATAGTGGATAGAGCATGGGCCCTGAAGTCAGAAGTACCTGAGTTCAAATCCAACCTCGGACACTTAATAATTACCTGGCTGTGTGGCCTTGGGCAAGCCACTTAACCCCATTTGCCTTGCAAAAAAAAATCTATTAAAAAAAATACCTAGGAACAACATAGCTATTCATTTATTCAGAAGTAGCTAAATAAATTGTGGTACCTAAATGTATGATACCTTATAGCACCTAATTGGACTATAAGAAAGGATTAAGATAAGAAACCTGTAAAAAAGAAGAGAGCAATAAAAATTTGTTTTAAAAAAAGACTTCATCATACATTTCATTAGGCTACTCTGAAAGTCTGAAGTACAATCCCACTAAGATATTACTTTATTTCTTCTTTCTTTGTTCTTCACCCAAATATCACTCAGCAAGCAATTGTTAAATAGCTACCATGTGTTAAATACTTCCACTATACTTGCCCCCATGATATTTTTACTATCAAGAGCAATCCTTCTAGCACCTGTATAAATATGTCTTTATAATGTTATGTATATGTTAATATAGACCTATTGTTTTTGTTTTTCTATTTTGGTTTTAAGCTTGGGGAAAGGGGATAAGGTTTGTTCTTTTTTATTTTTGTTCTCATTTGCCTTTTATTTGAACCTTTAGGAAAAGGACTATGTCTTTTGTTCTTTGTAATTCTTTTTTTTTTTTGTAATTCTTAATGGCATCTAGTGCTATACTTTATATAACAGCTGGTGCTTAATAAATAATGCTGACCAACTGAATGTCCTTTGGCAAATAATTTCTCCACCTTTGTCTGCATGGCAATATTCATCTTATTTTGGTATCTTGTGCTTTCTATTTAAAAAAAAACCAGTCAAAATCCAAGACTTCTCAATAAATAGTTGTGTGATCTTTCAACCCACTATGGTCCTGTTTTCTCATCTATGAAATGAAAGGATTAGATTTCATAAGGTTCTTTTCAACTCTAAATTTTATGAAATCTATTTTAATTGATCATTTCTTTATCAATAAAATAATCACCAATGACCATAATGATGACTCTCCCAGAATATTGATTACCTTCTGAATCACCAAAAGAAGTTATTTTTTATCTAATTTTAGCCTTAAGTATAATTTACTATATTATAATCCCTTTAAATTATTGATTATATATAACATTCTATGAAAAGTAAATATGTAATTTAACTAGAATACTCTATTCTAAGGTCACAGTGGATAACAGAGAAGTTGCTTGATTTAAGCTGTTTAAAAACAAAAATACTGTTGAACTAGAACAGCATAAACCCCCTAGCACCTCAAGAGTGCTGAGTAAATGTTTCCTTCACACATTGTGAGCTTGCTCCCACACCCAGACAATGTCTCCAAACTGCTTGTGTTTAATTCATCATGTTATAAGTTCTGAGTTGGTCAGTTAACTGAAGGCCTAAGGGGCAAAATGTGGGGATAGAGAAGGAGGGAGGTAGAAGGATGGAAAAAGAGATTTGAAAAAAGATGGAAAGAAGAGAAGGAAAAAGTATATGAAAAGTATCACCTAGAAGAGGGATTAGATTTGTTCTGTCAGGATTTGAAACCAATCTGACTCCAAATTCAATAGTTTATTCGTTATACTATCTTTTAAAATCAAAATCAATATTGAAGTTGATGTTGTTGTTGAGACATTTAAGAATGGTGTATATATAGGGGTGGCTAGGTGGCGTAGTGGCGTAGTGGATAAAGCACCGGCGTTGGAGTCAGGAGTACCTGGGTTCAAATCCAGTCTCAGGCACTTAATAATTACCTAGCTGTGTGGCCTTGGGCAAACCACTTAACCCCATTGCCTTGCAAAAAAAAAAAAAAAAAAAAGAATGGTGTATATGGGGGCAGCTAGGTGGTGCAGTGGATAGAGCCCCAGCCCTGGAGTCAGGAGTACCTGAGTTCAAATCCAGCCTCAGACACTTAATAATTACCTAGCTGTGTGACCTTGGGCAAGCCACTTAACCCCACTGACTTGCAAAAAAAAACCTTAAAAAAGAAAGAATGGTGCATATAGTAATGTCAAACTCAAATAGAAAGACATCTCGGGAGGTCATATGTTGAAATAGAAAACTATAAATTAACTATCTATGTTCTATTGTGGAGCAATATGTAAGGGGGCATGGAGTGTTTGTCCTAGAGTCAGGAAGACTCATCTTCATCTGGTCTCAACATTTACTAGCTGTGTGACCCTGGGCAAGTTACTTAACACTATTTGCCTCAGTTTTTTAATCTATAAAATAAGCTGGAGAAGGAAATGGCAAATCATTTCTGTATCTTTGCTAAGAAAACCCCAAATGGGGTCACAAAGAATATACCTAAATGAAACAAACTGAAGAACAACAACAAAAATTGTCTGTTGTATTTTTATCTATTTGGTTAAAAACTTCTTGAGAACAGACACCTCTGAAGTACAAGATCAATAATGTGTCATCAATAACCTTGTTCACCCAGCTGATATGCAAACTTCTTTTCAATGATAGCCATTCCTTTCAGGAAAATTTCTCAATCTTTAGAGAATCCAAGTATCTCAAATTAAAAAGGGACCTCAGAAGCCACCAAGTTCAAAAGGAGTCCCTTTTACTATTCTTTTTTTAACTTTCCAATTTAATGTATTTTATTTTTCCCCAATTATGTGTTAAAAGTTTTTTTAACATTTTTCTAAAGTTTTAACATCCAAATTCTATCACTTCCTCCTTTCCACCCCCCTCCCTGAAATAGTAAGCAATCAGATATGGGTTAGACATATGCAATCTTGTAAAACATTTTCTTATTAGCCATTTTGTACAAGACTCAAATAAAAGAAAAATAATGAAATAAAGAAAGTGAACAAGAATATACATCATTCTTTATTCAAATAAGACCAGTTCTTTCTCTGAAAGTGAATAGCATACTTCATCATGAGTCCTCTGGGATTGTCTTGGATCACTGTCTTGCCGAAAATAACTAAGTTACTCATGGTTCTTTACTGAACAATGTTGCTGTCATTGTATACATTTCACTTTGCATCAGTTCATATAAGTCTTACAATGTTTTGCTGAAATCATCCTCCTTGTCATTTCTTATAGCATAATAATATTTCATCATATATCATATATCAGAATTTTCAATAAATGATTTATCTAGCCTCAATTTAAACACCTTCAGTGAGGAGGCATTTTCTACTTCTAATGGTAATATATTCCAACTTTGGAAAAGAATTATTATGGAATTTTTCTCATATCAATTTTAAATTCACTTCTTTGCAGCTTTCACTTATTCTTTCTAGTTTCACCCTTTGGGGTCAACCAGAATAAATTTAATCCTCTATGGACATACCTTCACATTTTTAAACACTCATTCTAATATTTCTTTTTTTAATTTAATTTAATTTTATTTTCCCCAGTTACATACAAAAACAAATTTTAACATTCACCTTTTAAAACCTTGAGTTCCAAATTCTCTCCCATCCTCTCACCCCAATCCCCTCATTAAGAAAGCAAGTTATTTGATATAGGTTAGAAATGTGTAGTCATGAAAACATTACCACAATAATCATGGTGTTAGAAAAGTAGAATGTCCCCTGTCCAAGAAAAGAGAAGTCTCAGGAAAAATACAGTTTTAAAAAAAAGTATGCATCAATTTGCATTCAGACACCATCAACTCTGTCTTTAGTATGGATTGTAGTCTTTACCATAAGTCCTTCAAAATTGTCTTGGGTCACAGCAGTGCTGAGAAAATGTAGGTCTTTCACAATGGATCATCTACAACATTACTGCTACTTTGTAAATAGTACAGTTCCCATTGTATCTGCTCAGGTAAGATTTTTTTTTTTACTGAGAACATGCTATTCATCATTTCTTAGAATAGTATTTCATCATAATCACATACCAGAGTTTATTCAGTCATTCCCCAATTGATGGAGATCCGTTCAATCTCCAGTTCCTTGACAACAGTTAAGAGCTGATTATATATGTGTGTGTGTGTGTGTGTGTGTGTGTGTGTGTGTGTGTGTGTGTGTGTGTGTGTCTATATATATCCTTTTATATAGAGTTTCTTTTCCTTCCTGCTTTTCATCTCTTCTGACCTAGTAGAGACATTGCTAAGTAAAGAGGTAGGAACAGTTTTATAGCCCTTTGGGCATATAGTTCTAAATTGTTCTACAGAATTGTTGTATCACTTCTGAACTCCTCCAACAGGACATTAATCTCATTTTCCCCTCATACCCTCCAATATTTATCACCTTCTCTTTCTGCTATATTAGTAAATCCAATAGGTATGCAGTAGTACCTCAGAATTGTTCCAACTCACATTTCTCCTATCAATAGAGAACTGGGACATTTTTTTAAAAAAATGAGTTAAGTAGATATCATTGGTGACCTCATCTGAAAATTGTTCATACCTTTTGATCATTTATCAATTGGGGAATGGCTTTTTATTTTTTTTGCAAATTTGACTTAGTTCCCTATATTTGAGAAATAAAGTATCAGAGAATCCTGTTTCAATATTTTTCCCATTGTTTCTTCCTGTATTTCCTTCCATTCAATTCCCCCATCCCATTTATTCCCTCTCTCTTTTCAGTCAATCCCTCCTAAAAAATGTTTTGTATCTGACTACCTCCTCCCACAATCTTCCTTCCCTACTCTCACCTCCCCCCTCTTTTATGTGAAATAACTTAGTCCATTCTATCTCCTCCTTCCCTTCTTCCAGTATATTCTTCTCTCTCATTAACTCCATATTTTAATATATTATTCCTTCAAATTCAACTTCCACCTGTGCATTATTTATATATGCTCCTTCTAACTGACCTAATAAATGAGAAAGTTCATATGAGTCATAAGCATCATCTTCCCTTGCAAGAACATAAACAGTTCAACATCATAAAGTCCCTTATGACTTCCTGTTTACCTTTTTTATACTTCACTTGAGTTTCATATTTGAAGATCAAATTTTCTGTTCAGTTCTGATCATTTCATTAGAAAAGTTTAAAAGTCCCCTATTTCACTTGAATGTCCATCTTTTCCCCTGAAATAATATGTTAGTTTTGCTGGGTATTTGATTATAATCCCAACTCTTTTGCCTTCCAGAATATCATATTTCAAGGCCTACAGTCCCTTAATGTAGAAGCTACTTAATTTTGTGTTATCCACAATATTTGAATTGTTTCTTAGTTTATTTATTTTATATTACAATAATCTTGTTGTAAGAGTTAACATAACACCCTCCCCCCCCAAAAAAAGATAGAGAAACCTCAAAAATAGTGAGAGAGAAAGAAAAGTGTACTTCAGTCTCTGTTCAGATTCCAACAACTCTGTCTCTGGGATGAGTTGCCTTCTTTATCATAAATCAATCAGAGAAGTTGCTTTACTATTTTTCCTGTATTTCCATTCATTCAATTCCTCCTCAGTCTTATTGATCCTATTTTCTTTCCTTTCACCCTGTCCCTGCTCAGAAATGTGCTGTATCTGAGTACCCTCTCCCACGATCTTCCCTCTCTTCTGTCACCTACTCCCTCCTTCCCTCACTCCAATCCCCCTTATCCCATCCCTTTCCTCTCATTTTTCTCAAGGGTAATTTAGACTTCTATACCCTATTAAGTGTGTATGTTATTTCCTCTCCGAGCCATTTCTTATGAGAATGAAGGCTCACTTATTCCCCTCACCTTCCCCCATTCCACTCCATAGCCAAAGCTTTATCTTGACTCTTATTTGAAATACCTTAGCCCCTTCTTCCTCTCCTTTCCCTTTCTCCCAGTACTTTCCTTTAGCTTACATTGACTCCATCTCATTACTATATTATACCATTATATTCAGCTTCTTCCTGTGCCTTGTCTACATATTATCCTTCTAACTGCTCTTATAAATGAGAAAGTTCATATGAGTTATCAGTATTCAGTATTCCATACAGGAATACAAACAGTTCAACATCATTAAGTTCCTCATAATTAGTCCTTCTCGTTCACCCCCTCTCTGGTTCACCAGAGCCCTGTACTTGAAGATCAAACTTTCTGTTCAGCTCTGGTTGTTTCAATAGGAAAGTGTGAGAGTCCCCTGTTTTGTTGAAAGTCCATCTTTTCCCCTGAAAAAGGAAGTTCAGTTTTGCTGGGTAGTTGATTCTCATCTGTAAACCAAGATCTTTTTGCCTTCTGGAATATCATATTCCAAGCCTCATGAGCCCTTAATGTAGATGCTGCCAGATCCTGTGTAATCCTGACTATTGAGCAATGGTAGTTGAATTGTTTCTTTCTGGCAGCCTTTAGTATTTTCTCTTTGACTTGGGAGTTTTGGAATTTGGCTACAATATTCCTGGAAGTTTTTCTTTTGGGATCTCTTTCAGGGGGTGATTGGTGAATTCCCTCAATTTCTATTTTACCCTCTGCTTCTAGGATCTTGGGGCAATTTTGCTGTATTATTTCTTGAGAAATGAAGTCTGGGCTCTTTTCCTGGTCATGATTTTCAGGTAGCCCAATAATTTTTAAATTATTTCTTCTGGATCTGTTTTCAAGGTCAGTTTTGTTTCCCAATAAGATATTTCACATTTTCTTCTAATTTTGGGTTCTTTTGGTATAGTTCTATTTCTTCCTGATTTCTCACAAAGTCATAGACTTCCTTTAGTTCCATTCTACATTTGAAGGAGTTATTTTCTTCTGAGAGCTTTTTTATCTCTTTTTCCAGTTGGCCAATTCTGCTTTTTAAGGCATTCTTCTTCTCATTTGCCTTTTGTGTTGTTTTCTCCATTTGGTCCAACTGGTTTTTAACATTTTATTTTCTTCAGTATTTTTTGATATTTCTTTCACCAAGCTGATGACTTGGTTTTCATATTTATCTGTATTGCTCTCATTTCTCCTCCTAATTTTTCCTTTACCTCTCTTAATTGGTTTTCAGAGTCTTTTTTGAGCTCATTTACAGCCTGAGCCCATTTTTTATTTATCTTGAAAGTTTTAAATAAAGAAGCTTTGACTTAGTCATCTTCTGAGTATGTATTTTGATCCTCCATGGGGCCAAAGTAATTTTTTATGGTCAGATTCTTTTTCTGTGGTTTGCTTATTTCCTCAGTCTATGACTGATTTTCTGCACTCCCAAAGCTTTGGGGGGGGATACCCCACAGGGACCTTATCCTCCAACATCTTATGAGAGACTCTGACTGCTCTCTTGCCTGTGATCTGGTATGTGGATGACCACAGGTCTTCTTCTCTGCCCTGGAGCTGTGAGGATGGTTCCTGCTCAACTATGATGTTATGGGGATCCAAACTGCAACCTGGATCTGAATGTGGGCAAACAGCAGAGTCCTGCACCAGGGTATGCAGAAAGTCCTCTGCAGTCTGCTTGGACCCCCTTACTGTCTGTGGGCTGGGTGCTCTGGAAGTGCTGGGTGGCTCCACCAATCCCTGCTGCAGTTTCTCACTGCAGTGCTGCTCTGAGGCCATCACTCCACTCCATGCTCACTCTGATGCAGCAGTTTTCTCACCACCCCTTCAGACTGTCCCTGGTGATCCCTGGGCCAGGATGTCTGGAAACTGCCCCCTCTGCTACAGACCCAGGTGTCCCCAAGCACCCAGGCCCTGCACAGGGCTGTTCCTGGAAGGCTGGAGCTGGTTTGCACTGGCCCAGCTGAGCTGTGCTGTGGCTCTTTCCAACCCCTTGTCTCAGTGAAACAGACATTTCCTGTGGATCTTCTAAGTTGTCTTGGGCTGGGAAATTGTATCCCTCAGTCTTTCTGTGAGTTCTGCCCCGCTAAATTTTGGCTAGAGTCATAATCTGATGGCTTTGGGAGTTTTGGGGGGAACAAGTATCTGGGAATTCCTGCCTTCTTGCTGTCAACTTGGCTCTGCCACTTGAATTGTTTCTTTTTTATTTATTTAAGGCAATGGAGTTAAGTGACTTGCCCAAGGTCATATAGCTAGGTAATTGTTAAGTATCTGAGCCCAGATTTGAACTCAGGTCCTCCTGACTCCAGGGCCAGTGTTCTATTCACTGTGTCACCAAGCTACCCCGAATTATATCTTTATGACTTCTTGCAATATTTTCTTTGACCTGGGAGTTTTGAAGTTTGGCTATAACATTCTTGGCAGTTTTCATTTTGAGATTTCTTTTTAAGAGGTGATCAATGGGGGCAGCTAGGTGGCACAATGGATAGAGCACCGGCCCTGGAGTCAGGAGTACCTAAGTTCAAATCTGGTCTCAGACACTTAATAATTACCTGTGTGGCCTTGGGCAAGCCACTTAACCCCATTGCCTTGCAAAAACTTTAAAAAAAAGAAGTGCTCGATGGATTCTTTCAATTTCTATTTTACCCTCTGCTTCTAGAATAACAGGACAGTTTTACTTGGTAATTTTTTGAAAGATGAAATCTGGGCTCTTTTTTTATCCTTACTTTCAAGTAATCCAATTTTTAAATTATTTCTCCTCACTTTATTTTCCAGGTCAGTTCTTTTTCCAATGAGATATTTCACATTTTCTTCTAGTTTTTCATTCTTTTGGCTTTTTTAGTGTTTCTTGATTGCTTATAATGTCATCAGCTTCCTTTTTCTCCTTTCTATATTTTATGGAATTGCTTTCTTCAATGAGCTTTTGCATCTCCTTTTCCATTTGACCAATTCTACTTTTTATGGCATTCTTCTCCTCATTGACATTTTGTACCTCCCATTTAGCCCAGTCTGGTTTTTAAGATGTTATTTTCTTCAGTATTTTTTTCATCTTCTTCACTAAGTTGCTGATTCAGGTTTCATGATTTTCCCCACATCACTCTCATTTCTCTTCCCAATTTTTCCTCTACCTCCCCTTACTTGAATTTCAAAATTCTTTTTGAACTCTTCCATTGCCTGAGCCCAATTCATTTTTTTCTTGAAGGCTTTTGATGTAGAAGCTTTGACTTTGTTATCTTCTTCTGAGTGTGTGTTTTGGTCATCAGTATGACCATAATAACTGTCTTTAGTCAGTTTTTCTTTTTTCTATTGTTTATTCATTTCTGCAGCCTCTGACTTTATTTTAACTCTTTGTTAAGGTAAGACTGTGCTTCCCTTGAGTGTAGAGAATACACTGTCCCAAGCTTTTGAGGGATAAATCTAGGGACTTGTATATTCTTCCAAGGTCTTATGAGAAGCTATAATTTCTTGACTCACCTGTGCACATCTGTGGGTGACCTCTTACACTCCTTTCTCTCTTGGAACTGTGAAGAGAATCCTTGCTCTGCTTAGGCAGTAAGCTCTGTTGTGTTGTTCCTCTTCTTTCTGAGACTGTTACCCAGTTCTGAGTTTGGGCAAAACAATAGAGTCCTGACTCAGTGATAGCAAAGAAATCCCTGTAATATCTTTCTGATCCTCTTACTGTCCATGGACTGAGAGCTCCAAAAGCAGTTAATTCAGTGGCTCTGGAAGTCTGCTCTTGGTCTACTGAGAATGGTTCTGTATTGTTAAGGTCTGCACTAGACTGTGCTCTAATCTCACCCCAGTGCAGCAGTTTTTATATTTACTTTCCAAGTTGTCCTTGGGATTCTCTGGGAGGTCTGGAAACTGCCACTGCTGCCACGTACCTGGATTGCTGGATCCGGTTCATTCCAACATGGCCTGAACTACTCTGCACTGTTCCCTCACTCCTGTGCAACAGAACCTTCCCCTGATCTTCCAAATTGTCTTGAACTGGAAAATTATTTCACTCAGACTTTTTGTGGGTTCTGCTAATCTAGAATTTGGTTGGACTAATTATTTAAAGGTATTTGGAGTGGTTTGGGTAAGAGCTCAGGTGAGTTCCTGTCTCAACTCTCCTATATTGGCTCTGCCTCTATCCCTTCATATATTTTAAAACAAACCATTAATTCCTCCTACTTTTTCTTTGCTGTTCCATCATATCCAGTCATTTGGGGTTTGTTTGGTTTTTTTGACAAAGATACTGGTGCAGTTTGCCATTTTCTTTTCTAGTTCATTTTTCAGGTGAGGGAACTGAGCAAACAGGGTTAATGACATGCCCAGGTTCACTTAGATAATAATTGTTTAAGACTAGGTTTGAATGCAATAAGATGAATCTTCCTGATTTTACTCCTGGGCTCTATCCACTGTACCCCTTTTCCCTCCCACTAGCCCTAAGTCTTCTCTAGGCCAAGAGTCACCAATTTCTTCAACTGATACTCATATGAAATATTCTTTCTTCTTTTACTGGCTGTCCTCTTCTGGACATGCTACAGCTTATCCTTACCTTCCCAGACTTAATAACATACTGTAGATATAGCCAATCCAAAGCAGAATATATCACTTGCCTTGGAATGGAACCATTCTAGACTTTTAATCCAAGCAAGGATAACATTAAGTCTATTGACTACCATGTCACATGTCACATTCCCAGAGTTTTTCAGGTAGCATTAGACCTAAAAGATCAGTAAGGTGTCCTCAACAACCTTTGATTTATGTGAAACTACTTGATTGATCTTAAATTTTCAGTCTCCTAAAGCCTCCAGAGTAAACTCACTAGTCTTTAATTTGCAATTTTCATTTTCCTCTCTTTTTTAAAAGTTCAGGTATTAGCTTTTCTCTAGACTTCCTACATTACTCAGAAAGATCTTTCCAAGACCACCCCAGTAAATTAACAATCGCAGTCCCCCAGTTCTGTCAATTTAATAGTTTAAATGGGGTGGGTGACCAGGACTCACTGAGGGCAGCTCAGTTCTTTCTGACCATGTCCTTATGGAACTTAAATTTCTAATCTCAATTAACCATTTTGCCCTCTGTTTCTCAGAACAAAGTTAAATTCCTTGAAAGCAAAAACAAAAACAAAATACAATTTGAATGAAAGCCTTATCATTTCTTCCAGGGTTTTCATCTCATCCACACTGAATAACAGTTTCATCCTTTGTCCATCCTCCTCTTTCCCCAAATATAACATTTTTAAAGGTCTGTTCTTATCATTCCGTACCAGTCTCAGCTTCATTAGAGTTGTTAGTGCTGCTAACATTACTCTTAAAGGCTATGCTACTCTTGTATTCAACCTTAGTTACCCTCCATATGCTCCACACGGTACATGTCTTTTTTTCAATCTGAGTTGGTTGATGAGTTCCCTTTGCAACCACATTGGTCTCTTTAGGCAGCTTTCCCTTTCCCTCCTCATTAGATTCACTTATGCTTGAGTCATCATAATTTAATTCTCGAGATCTTTCCATATGTGTTAAGCTAATTTCCTCTAGAAAATAACAGAGCCTAATAACCTAGCCACCATTTCTCTGAGCCCATTGAAATCTATGGTGCATGTCCGACTATGTCTGCTTTCCTATTTCCTCCCTTTTTCTATTGCAAACATTCCCCATCACCACCACCAGTTCTAAACTTGTTGGGTAGAAACAAGTCAAAAAATATTCATCCTATTCTGATGAATTATAATGAATAGTCTTTGTCTTAAAGAATCAATAATGAAACACACCTCCCTCTTCTCAGACAAGGGGATTGTAGATACAGAACATAAAAATAGGCTGTCAGACATTGTCCTTGTGTCAGTTTATTTTTTTCTATTTAATGTTTTTCTTTGTTATAAGGAGTGATTCATTTGAGGAAGGGGAGTAGTAGAATAGTAGGGAAATGATTGTGGCATATAAATCAAACACAATAATAGAACACACAAAATCATAGTCCTATTTGCTTTTTCTAAAAAAAATATGAAATCTAAAAAAAAAGAAATCATCATAAACATTTTAAAAGAAATTTTCTTTGGATAGGTAATTAAAGTCTCCACCACCAAAATACTATGGTACCATGTTAAATATTTTTAATCCACATTGCAAAATTCTCATCTAAATCTTCCTTCTGTCTAGTAGATCTGTACTATAGTCCCATAACAATGTTTCTCTTTCACATTGATTCTAATCCAACTGTTGTTCAGTGTTTCTTCTTTGGTTTCTTGAATTTCTTCATGTTTATATCTAATTGATAAATTACTCTTATTCCATACTATCCACCCTCTTTTTTTTATTCTATCCCTGTTGAATAATAGATACTCTTACAGAGCCACATTTCAGGAATCAAATTCATGACACCAAATCTGAAAGATTCTAAAGAAAATTTGTCCCTTTCCATTATGAAATCTCATTCCATTATGATCACTCATTTCATCCATACTTTATAAATTTGAATTTGAAATTAAAAGTCATGAATTTTGTTGCTATCTCTCTTTTTGTATGTTCTCTCATGAATTATTATTCCTTTTCTGCTTTTTTCTTCCTTTGCTCTACCTAATCTTCTCGATGGTAATTGGCTTATCCATGAGGTCAGTATGCTTTTCCTTTCCCTTTTTCACTTTAAAGTCATTTTGAATGGATTTACAAGACTCCAGGAAGATTTGCTTTTACCATATTGCTATATGTTTGACTCTAGGCAAATATGTTTTAACTTTATCCCTATAGTTAGTGTAAAAAAAAGCACAATTTGATTACTGAAGTCATTATTTCTAGACTGCAGGTAGTTTAGTGAGGAAATCTTTAGGTTTATATCCAGTTAACTTAAGTTTGCATCTTAGATCTCTTAATCCTGGTTTTAGAACTGGAAGGAATTTTAGGGTTTATCTAGTCCTATTGTCTTATCTTACATGTAGCATCCCTTTGAGGCTGCTTCTTCAACTTCTACTCAAACTGATGGACCAGTCTCCCCAGAAATCAGTTGACTGTTTCTGCCATCAGGGTTTGGTCATCAGATAACTCTAAGGAGTTGAATTCCTAAAACTGCTTTTCAGAAGCCTCTAGTCAGCATGTTCTCCAATAGCTGATTTAGCCAGTTAACATCAATTATCTTATTTAGAACAAAATTTACAGAGAAGATACAGCAAGAACAGCAGTTACAAAATAAAATTCTCCAAACTGAAGGGCACACTCTTCCCTTACACATACACACAAGTTACCTGTGGGGAATAGATTCAGACTTAAAATATTATGTTACTATGGCACACGGAGAGAGAATACATGGGACCAAAGCAAGCCTTAAAATTCCTGACCCTGAGAGTCTTTATCTCCTTTCAGTATGTCCCTATCAAATTTACCTCAGGAGGGGCGACTAGGTGGCGCAGTGGATAAAACACTGGCCCTGGAGTCAGGAGTACCTGGGTTCAAATCCGGTCTCAGACACTTAATAATTACCTAGCTGTGTGTCCTTGGGCAAGCCACTTAACCCCATTTGCCTTGCAAAAACCTAAAAAAAAAAAAAACCTAAAAAAAATCTAATGTCTTGGGGCAACTAGGTGGCATAGTGGATAAAGCACCAGCCTGGAGTCAGGAGTACCTGGGTTCAAATCCGGTCTCAGACACTTAATAATTACCTAACTGTGTGGCCTTGGGCAAGCCACTTAACCCCGTTTGCCTTGCAAAAACCTAAAAAAAATTTACCTCAGGAAATGATGTTCATAGTAGTCATGTTGCCCATCAAGCTGTCTTGGGCTAGATTGAAACTAGGCAGGTAACATTGTGCATTCTCTAAAGGGAAAGGAAAGAACCTCTCTATCTTGTATCCCTGGAAGCAAGCACAAACCCACTCCAAGGTTCTATGTGCTTTTCTGGAAAGCTAGTTGAGCTTGAATAATGGAAGAAGGTTCTCCCCTTGCACTCCTCTCCTTGGTTGAAACATTTTCTTACCCTTAATAAATTAGTTATACTGCTTTTTTAACATCCATATGTCCAATCCTGGACTCTCTGAGTTCCTAGGTACCCTTTAAGCATTAAGCCTTCTTCAGTGACTAAAATTAAAGAATCTCAGAAAAGTCCATATGATACAGATCTTATGATACCTCAAATTTACAAGAAGAAATAACAATTTCTCTCCAAATACAGTTAAATAAATTCAACAAAGAACATGTTCCAAAGTTTACCAGAAGTTATTGATTGCGTATTGTTCATCATTGACTTGTTTTTGGTGCTCCTAATAGAGCTGATTTGGTCAAATCTGACAGAGATTTGAAAAGTATGATTGATAATAAATTGAAGCTTTAAAGTTTTCTTTCTATAACATTATAGTCAATCTTTAAAATTCACACATTTAGCTTTCCCAACTTCAAGCATTTTCATGGTTTTATTAGTAAAATCATTTTCACTTTCATAGGGGCAAATGAGCACATTCCAAGCTATGCACATTAGAAAGAGTAGAGAGTCAGAGATGACTTGTCTTCTGAACAAATGAGAAAACTGCTAGGGGCAAAAACTTGACTGCCTCCTTGGGCTCCACCCAGCTCACCCTAGAGACAAACTCTTCTGTATGCTGAGGGACTGAAGGAGGGAAGGGACATAGCTACATGCATAGCCCAGGATTCTTAGCTTGGGGTATGGAGTGGGGGACACTCTCCCCGAGAAGTCTTTGACCCTGCTTCCAGAACTGTTGGAGTCCTTGAAAGGGGCTAGAGACTGGGACACATGGAATTGACCATAGTGGGATGCTGGCATACTGGGCTAACTACAATCCCAGCAACTTCTCTTTTGGTTTTCAGAGGGTAGTCAAGGTAGAGAGGTTTATATCAACATAGTATATATAGTTCAACACCCTCACATCACCATCAGGTTAAAAATTGTTTTAATTTTAAGAATTGTATTTGCTGTATGGTATTTATGGTATTATAGATTTCATATGTTAGGAAAAGTGAATATTTTCTGAAATTAGTGTTTCTTTTTTATTGAGATGTTGGCACAAAAAGACACAATTTTAGGAAATTAGGAAGAAAAAATGTTTTGCATGTTACCAATTTTATTTTGTGTATTATATTTTATGTGTTATATCATGGTTATTGTCTTAGGAAAAGTTAATATTATCAGAATAAATGTTTCATTATAAAGAATTGTATACAGAAAAGTATATTTTTAGCTATCTCTAATGATATTACAATTTTGTGGTGATGATGGGAACTTAACTTCATATTTCCCAAAGGTTCAATGTATCTACACTTATAGTTTTGACTTTTGCACCATTTTCTAGGAACATTAACCCCTTAAAAGTTGAGAATTGACTATATTTATGGATAGTATAGTGATCTGTAGATAGTAGGTGCTTCATAAGTTTGCTCATTTGAATAGACTGAACTGAATTAAAGAGGTGCCATAGAACTTAATTAGTGCTTTTCAGATTAGCTCCATAGTTCTACCAAAGTAGAATGAGATTCAGAGGCAGTGTAAAAAGTAGGGAAGAAATCACCATGCAGCAAAAATAGGCAGTGTCAATGGACCAGGTGCCTTTCCTTTTGTCTCTCTGCCCTGCTGTTATTCATCCAGAGAAGGAGTCTAGAGGCTTGTCCTGTTTATGTTGCATTGGTTACATCATGTGTCCAAGTCCTCATTGACAAGATGCCCTAGGGTTTCAAAGGAACATACAATTCCAAAAGGGAATTGGTCAGTAATGATCTGAGTGCCCACAGGCACAGCTGTTGCAGCCTGCCTGATACTGACTTCCAAGACCCATTCTCTTTCCCTTGGCAGAATTCAGGGCGTGCCAGCACAGAGGTTGAAGACCCTGTCAAATAGTTTTTGGAAGCTAATGACACAAGGCCACTTGAAGGTAAGTCTTTTGATACTCTCATTATTATGCAACTTAACTAGATGTCCTTGGGAAACCTCAGAACTCATTGGAAAGGGGAACACTGTTGCTTCTTGTCTTTCTTCAATTCAGAATAAAGGAAACAAGTCCCTGGCCAATATCCTAAAGACCTAACTCCAGGGCATGACATTCTAACCTCATTCTTTGCCTTGGCAAATTAAAAATCATCTTAGCTTTTTTTATACTATTCAATTCAATGATCATTTCACAAAATAGTCACAGAGCACATGGAATTTATATATATATATATATATATATATATATATATATGTATGTATGTATGTAAATACACATAGTGGGTTGCTCATAGCACTGACTTAGGAAACAAGGGTGTTTTGAGTAATGACTGATTTGAATACATTTTGAAACTAAGTGCCATGGCAATACTTAGTTTCTTAAAAGGAAATTGAACCCAGCATAACAAGAATTCATGCTGCATGGTGTCTTCCCACCCAATGTGATTTTGATTAAAGTCTTGCATTATTCTAGGATTCTGGAGACCCTGATTACATGAAAGGCAATTTTCCTGTAATTTCTTTCAGAATTCCCAGTCAGCAGAGAAGTGATACAACTGGGATTCTGTACTGATTGGGTCAAATATGAATTGAGACTTGGAAAGTGGGGCTTTATACTTATTTCTGTAATACATAGAGATCTATCTCCTAGATTACAAGCTCCATGAGGGCAATTATTGCCATTTCTTTATATCATTCTCTTTCCTTGGCACCAAATTAAGTTCAAGAAATATTAATAAAATATGAACTTTGTGAAAGGTATATAATGCAGAAGAAAAAAATCAAAATATCTTTCCTTGTACCAGGAAGGAAAGAACATTCTCATAAATGCATTAAAAAACTAGAAAGTGCAAAAAAAGCAAAGATCAAAGTATTCAAAGAATATTTTAAAAGGGAGACAACACTAATAGGTAAGAGAAATCAAGAAAGGCTTCACAGAACTTCTAGTATCTGGGCTGAGATCTGAAGGAAGATGGGGATCCTGAAAGGTTGAGAGGATGGAGGAGGAAATCCATTCCAAGGAAAAAAATAATGTAGGCAAACGAGCCCATTTTAGAAAGTTTTAGCATCAGTCCAGAGACTAAATCAAAAACAGGAGAAACTAGAAGCAGTACTAAATGGGACATTATTCCAATTATACAGGGAGTTAAATAAGGAACTAAGCTACGGCAATCACCATGTGAGTAGATAACGGTGAAGAGTTCCCATCATGGTTGTCTTTCCATAGAATGTACTTAAAAGATATCTGTTTATATACACAGAGCTGTCCTTCAAAGGACTGCCAGTCCACTTGGGGTTGGGGCTACATTAGATTTAATTGGGACAACAGGATTTGTATCAGGCATCTCTTTAGGACTTATCAACTAAGTCAAGACAAGATGCTTGAGGGAATTACTATATCAGAGTTCCCAAAATTAAATAAATAACAACTTTCTCTTTTTTTATTAATTTATTTTTATTTTCAATTCCAAATTCTCTCCTTCAATCTATTCTCTCCCAAATACATTGAAAAGGTAAGAAATACAATAGTTTTTACCCACAGAAAGTTATGAAAAACATATTTCCACATTATCCATGATCAAAAAAAGAAAAGAAAAAGAGAAAAATGTGGATAGATAGATAGATAGATACTCTGAGTTCATCATATCTCTGTCTGGAAGTGTATAATTTGTTTTCTTGTGAGTTCCTTTGGAATTATGACTGATCAGGGCAGCTAGGTGGCACAGTGGATAGAGCACTGGTCCTGGAGTCAGGAGTACCTGAGTTCAAATTTGACCTCAGACACTTAATAATTACCTAGCTGTGTGGCCTTGGGCAAGCCACTTAACCCCATTGCCTTGCAAAAACCTAAAAAAAAAATAAAAGGAATTATGACTGATCATTGTATTAATCTGTTACTAAATCTTTCACAGCTGATTTTTTTTACAATATACAACTCTTTCAATTATAGTAGTTGCATAGAATTTAAAGGTGGAAGAAGTCTTAGCAATCATAAAAGCAGCCTAGATGATTCAGAAAATAACACTAATTTGGAGTCAAAGATATTGGATGTCTCAACTTCTCCTGGTACTTTGCTACCTCAGATACCAGGTCACCTATGTTACCTTGGACAAGTTACTAAGCCTCTCTGGGACTCAGAAAGTAAAATGAGAGAGCTAGACGAAGGTCCCTTGAACCTCTGTATGTATAATCTGATCAAACCTGTTCATCCTACAACTGAGAAAACTAAGAAGCCAGAAATGAAATGATTTGCCCAATCCAATAGTTCTTCTCTAATGCTTCCTCCTTTCATATCTGCAGCTTCACTTTTTCCTATAGACCCTGTCACTGTATGTTCTCTAAGGACAATGGGAATTTTTCATCTGCTGAACCCTCCCTATAGTGTTTCTGCCCATCAGAATAGGAACTCCTTGAAAACAAGGTCTATCCTTTTCTACTTGAATCCCCAGCATCTAAATGATGCTCAGCACACATAGTAATCAAGTGCTTTTCCATTTGGTTCCATCCAGAATCTTCCCTGGCTTTGCTGGAGGGCAGCATCCAAAAGAAGAACTTTTATCTTTTCAATACATTTGAACCTCAAGACTAAGGAGAAATTGACTCATCTTGGCTTTTAAAGAATGCCAGGTAGAAGGGCAAAGAAGTGATTTTAAAAGTATTTCCTTGGGAATGCTAAGCATGTAGTTAAGTGACTAATGTGATTACATTGCAGCCATTCACCTCCTTGAACATATAAAAGCATATATACCTAACTTCAGAATTTGAATAAAAATGAAACTACTCCCAATAATTGACAGGAGTCAAAGGGATTATCATCATCATCATCATCATCTTCTTATTCTTATTCTTATTCTTATTCTTCTTGTTCAATTATTTTAGTCCTGTCAACTCTTTATGTCCCCATTTGGGGTTTTCTTGACAAAGATACCCCTTGGTATTGGTTTGCCATTCATTTCTCCTGCTTAACTTGCAAATGAGGAAACTGAGACAAACAGAATTAAATGACTTACCCAGTAAATCTCTGAGGATGGGTTTGAGTTTAGGTTTTCCTGACTCTAGACCCAGGTTCTAACGATTTTATCACTAGAACTGTTCCATAGGAATCTACTTGAAATCTCCAAATGATCAACACAATCCTATCCTACCCCAAACCAAAAAATAAATAAATTTACATCTAAATCAGTCAAAGAACTTTATACCCCACTCCTACCATCTAAGCTCTGTTCCTAGTCTCTGATGTTTTCCTAGTATTTGTTATAAAATGGTAGAACTGATGCTGTTTTTTTCCACATGAAAGGAAATGATATTCATCAATGAGTGCTAGGACTCAATGCTCTCAGTAAAATGAAGGGACTGGATTTGAAGGCCACTAAGATCCTTCTGTCAACTCTAAACCTTATGATCCTGTCTCATTCTAACATTCTAATATCTGGGAATCTACCTTCAAAACCAGAGAGTTAATTCTGACAGGATCAATGTGTACTTGCTATGATTTATTTTTAAGCATTTGCAAAGTCATCTAAAGGCAGGGCACATCAACTCAAGGAGCTGTGATGGTTTCCATGGCTCCAATTTGGAAAGGAGACAAAGGGAGCCATCAGCCTGATCTGAAGGATTTGCAGATGTAACCACCTGCCCCCACCTCAACTAAGAAGGTAATGTACTATCAGGTCAGGTAGAAATGAATTGGTATGATTGTGCTTTTACAAGGAAATGCTGGTTTCCACCAGAGTGTGTGTGGGGTGAGGTGCAAGGGGTTCCTGTTTTTGCTTCTAATGACTCACTGTGCTTGCAATGTTTCCAGGGTTCATCTAGGAGCAAAAAGGTCCAAAATGTTTCAGGGTCTTATTATTCCATTCCCTTCAAAAGGTAGTCAAATGAACTGGTGGCTTTATGTTTAACCCTTAAAAAGAAGAAAATAATTCAAAATACTTTATGTGAGAAATATAGCAAGAGTGTACTATTATCACAAACATATGCATTGGTAACAATGGAAAAGTACCCTAATTCAAATATAATTTGGCCCCATCATTGTATAAATTATTGATTGCATACAAATCATGTAAGAATAATACATTTACATTTGTATCACTGAATATATATAATCATCAGGATCTCAACAAACCTGAAAATTAATTAACAATGACTGCCAGCAATGAAAGGGAAATACTATAATAAGATCATGGATCCTAAGCAGTAATGAAGGACTCTTTTAGATAACAATAATCAATGTGAATATATACATGTGCATACACACAGATTTAATTATTGTAATTGTCAACTTTCATTTTTGGTGAGAGTGAAAAAGGGTACAATTTGACTAGTAGCTCTGAAAGGCCAAAGGGAAAACAAAAAGCAGAACAAGGATTCAAACCCAGGGAAGTCAACAGTGCCATACTATGTGGAATTTTAGAACAAAAAAGAACCTTAGAGATCATTTGGGCTTTGTGATCATCCCATACTTTACAGAAAAGGAACTTGAATGTTTCAAATATCTCAATGACTCCAGCCACTTTGTCTGAAAAGGTACAAAGAAACCTTGCTCCAGGACCCAAAAGTCAAGTGATTTTTTTTCAGACTCAGTAAAAGTCTGGAACCCAAATCTACACTACCTTTTAGTCCAGGAAGAGAGTACAGGCAGATGTACTACAATTACCTAGGGGCAAAAACTTTTAAAATGAAACTTTATTATTATCATTTCCTCCATCCCTTTCTTAACATATCAAGCCCTAATTTGTTATGTTTGCTTATTCCTGAGGCATAAATGCTTAAACTGAAAATTTAAGAATTTTAATAAACAGCCAGTAGGAGCTACCTCCAGTATACCCTTGAATATAGGACTTCGCCTACTACCCTATGGTGCCTTCTCAAAAAGATGGTTGAGCTCACCAAATTGAAAGGTGCTGAGACTAGAGCCCAGGTCCCTAAAGAATGGGCTGTAATAAATGGATTAATTATTACCTTTTCTAGGACCTGCTTCTCTTCCCTACTAGCATAGCTAAGAACTGAAGATAATGAGTTTGATGCATTGAGTGGAAATGAACAAGGGTGGGTATACCCAGTAGGTTAGGACCATTTTTAGAAAAGAAAGCCTACACAATAACATGGTCTCTAAATAAAAACTATGACCTTTACTGCCCAACTCATAGGAGACAACTAATAAATAAGTGTTTATTGATTGGCTGATCGATTGCTCAGTCAGCATTTACTAACATTCAGGTCCGTGCTCATCAGACTAAGTTCCTTTCCTTGCAACTGTTCCTATTGTCTTTTATTCTGCTATTTTACCATCTGGTTTCTTTTCTCTCCCACTCCCTACCCCCTTTCAATTTACTAGTGAAATTATGGAAAAGCAGAAAAGACTAAAGCTTAACCAGACACAATATGTTGTAGTAGAAAAAGCCCTGAATTGGATTGGGAATGGGGTGGGGATGGAGGAACAGGAATTGGAAGGGAGGACTAGAGAGGGTGTCCAATTCTGAGTTTCTGGTTCTGGCTTTGCCACTAACAAGCTGTGTAACCTTGGGCAAATCGTTTAACCTCTTTGGACACTAGATCACTTTCTGTAAAAGGAAGGAGTTGATCTCTAAAATCTTTTCCAGCTTGAACATTCTCTGATCCTATTCCAAATGTAAAGAGCTTGTTGCAAAGCCCTGTGGAAATACCACTCCTTTGTTTTTTTTTTTTCAGCTCATCTGCTTTCTTCTTCTCTTTAGTTCCATTTCATCTTTAATGAGCAGTGGCCAGGATGTGCCCTGCCTCTCCTCTCCAGTTCTGTTGGCCAGCTCATTGACTCCTGTATCATTTTTGCCATGGGAAAGTATTTTTTTCCTATTTTAATTTCCACCCAATATTTTAGATCAAAGTCCAGATTTTAACATGTCATAGCAATTTAGCTAATATCCATGAGTTTCCTTCCCTGTGTCACCACTGAGCAAATCAGTTTTCTAAAACTCCCCCTGAAAGAAGGGGAAAAAAAAACAATGAGCAATTTCAGCACAGAGCAAATGAAATTATTATATTTACCCAAAACCCAGACACTGAAATGAAATTCACCCAAACACAAATACACACAAACACAACATGCATGCACACACATGCACCATATAAAACACATAAATCCAGAAATCCTTGATCATCCACATTAAAGAATGTTTCAAATATTTCAATGACTCCAGCCACTTTGTCTGAAAAGGTACAAAGAAACCTTGCTCCAGGACCAATGAAACAGGAGACCTGTTGTAGACCTGGAAAATAGATCTCCATCTCCAGGACCTATGTGGAAGAAGCCAGCAACAAGGGGAGTAGAGCCTCAGATGAATTAGGGAAAGCTTACCTCAGGTGGCACAAATCAGCCTCACAGGTGATTCTGAATGCCCCAGGGGAAAGGTTTCCAAATGAACAGCACACTGCAAAGGCAACATAGACATACAGACAGGTAGAATGAAATCAAGTCAAGAAAAGAGGTATTCCATCCATTAGAGAGTCTGTCTAATCCATTGAGGACTAGCTAACTTCCAAATTCTGAGCTCCAAGATTCTAGTGTTTGGGGGGAGACATGGTAGATGGAGAGCTCAAATTCTAGCAGGACATCTGGACTACAGAACTCAGGGTGCCAGTGGGGAATAGCCACACTACTCAGAACTGGAAGGAGAGAGCAGGAATAAGTGAGATGAAGGACTGAGAGCAGGGATAGTTTGTGGTTGGGTTTGGGTTTTGCCTTTCTTTGTATTCCAAAGTGGCTTCCACATAGTAATAAATGTGTGTTGACTTGAAGAAGAGTGTCTCCCTACCTAATTTTGGTTCCCTGAAGTAAAAGTTCTAGTCATCCCTCCACAAGACTAAAATTTCTTTTTTTTATAAAGGAAAAAACTCAGGATATACATTGTATTATTTTATTAAAATGTGTGAAAGATTATCTGAAGTTGTTGTTCCAAAGAAGCAGCAATCACAATGTTTAGAGTGCTATATCTGGGATCAAGCAGATCAGGGAATGAATCCTGTCTCTGACACAATCAGTTGAATGATCCTAAACCAGTAATGTTGTCAAACTTATATGGTTAGTAAGAGATAGAAATAGAATTTGAACCCAGATCATCTGAGTCTATAACCACTAACCTCCCAAGTTTAACAAAGGTGAGAGATTACATCTATATCACAAGAAAAAGCAAATGTTTAGGTAACTGAGCATGTGTAAAATTAGACCTAGAAGGAGAGAGACAGAGAGAGAGAGAGAGAGAGAGAGAGAGAGAGACAGAAACAGAGACAGAGACAGAGAAAGACAAAGAAAGATATAAAGAAACATAAAATTAAAGACAGAGAAGATAGAGACAGAGACAAACAGAAAAGACAAAGAGAGTTGAAGACAGAGACAAAGAGATGAGAGACAGTGACAGAGAAAGAGGAAAGACAGAGAGAAAGGAGAAACAAAGATAGACTGACAGAGAGAAAAGATTTAAAAAAAGAGAGACAGAAAGACAGAGATTTTAGATAATGACAGGGAGAGACAGAGACAGATAGAGTCAGAGACAGAAAAGAGAGGGAAAAAAAACCCCAGACAATTATAACTGCTCAAAACATCTCCATTCCTCTCTCATATATCTTCCCTCCAAAGAACTCTTCACACATCCCCTCATCCCTACTCCTGGGACTTCAATTAATTAATTCCAATAGTGCACATCCAAAGGGTGTGATGGGGCATGATCATGCACCAGGAATTTCTCTAAGTATGCTTTGAGTGGCATGGAACTTCCACTTGGAATCAAATTCATGTGCATGAGTCTCTTACAAATCACAGTGCATGTTGAAGTTTTCCAGCTCTCCTATAATAGACCACAATTCTTCACACCAGAGAGAAAAATTGTGCTATGAGTAAAAATGACTTGAAGACCACTGGGATAAAGCTAATGTATGATATAAAATTTGAGGCTGATTATTCTGTGATGATACTGAGGGTTGAGGCGGGGGGGGGGGGGGCACTGCAGATAGGACAGCCTCCCTGAAGTTTTTGTGTTGTTGTTTTGTTTTTTGTTTTTTTTTTTTTTTAACATTCCATGTCCCATAAGAAGCAAGATTAACTTGGAGGCTGTGCCAGGGCAGGGTAGTGGATGCATCAGCTACATTTTCTTAAGGAAACAATTCTGCTGATTGGAACAGTGTTTTGCAAATGCCTACTTAGACTTCATAGGTTACAGCTTTTTATAAAAATCCCCTACCATCAGTTTTCCATTTTCCATTTTTTCCCCTCAAGTAGAAATAGTAATCAGGCACTGTAGAGTTGTATTGGTTACAAGTTTTCCCTTCACTGCTTCAAAGAACAAACTACCCTCCTTTAGTTAAGAAGAATAGCTAAACTGTATTCACTTCCTTTCCCATAATTCTTCCTTTGTCATAAAACTGTTAGTATGCTTTTTTTAATTTCCAGAAAGAGAATGGAGAGTATGTTTACAGTTTTGCCTTTATTTTTAGAATGCATTCTGTATTCTTCTCCTTGCAGTGTATATTGTTGTAGGGATCTCAAGTTCTAATTTATTTATTGTTAAAATGCTAATTATGCACTTGCCTTGTTTTTATTGAAGAAACTGGATAAGTACAAAGTTAACTGAGAATCTTGCAGAATATCCTATTCTGCGCACCAGATATAAAATAAAATCCTGAGAGACACAACTAAATCTAAAAGCCCCTGTCAAATTTCAGAATCAAATGAATATATAAGATCATAAAGTGCCTTTTCTGTCTGATAGGTGAGAAGTCTGAGATCCAGAGAAATGGCCAGAGTTCTTAGCTAGAAATGATGGAGTCAGGACTGACTCCTGGTCAGTCTTCATCAAATATCCTAACCTCTTGTGTTGTGAAACAGAATTCAACACATTTTGACTTATTTCAATAATATGGTAGAACTCCCAAATCAAGATATGGAATGGTAGGAGAAATACAGATGCCCTGAATTAAAGAATCTGGGTTCAAATCCTGATTCTATTATTTACTAACTAGTGACCATGGACCACAGCCCTTTCTCTATGCTAACACCATTCCAGAAGTCATTCTCTTAAGAGTTCAAGTGCAATCCTTTTGATTATAAAGTCCATGATCTGGGGAGAAATAGTCAGTCCTACATTCTATCCAAGCCCACAATACAGCAAATTTCATTCAAGAAAGAGTTCTATTTTCACTGAGCAGCATTTTTAAAACCCTTACAATATTTGCTATCTATTAATCTAGCTTAGTGTAGTGCCCACCATACAACTTAATAAATAATGCATATTGATTTGACTTGAACAGGGTCACAAAAGGAAGAAATCTTATTGGTCATTTCACCCAGAAATCATAAAGATAAATAAACTAAAAGAAAAAGAAATTAAATGACTTTCCCCAGGTAGTAAGTGGAAGAACCAAGATTTAAACCTGGGTCCCTTCCTCAAAGGCTGATAATACTAATTCAAATAAAGGAAACTGAATCACTGATTTCTGTTACATAGAAAATTTAGTAGGAAAATAAATTGGTACAAAACAGTAATTAATGTGCTACTCACTCAAGAAATTTGAAAAAAAGTTTATTCATGCCATAAATTTGAAAATCACTAACTGACTGCCCAATAAGATATTGATGAATATTAGAAGGCAGCTAGGTGAAGCAGTAGATGGAGTATCACCCTGGAGTCAGGAGGACCTGAATTCAAATCCAGTCTCAGACATTTAATAATTTCCTAGCTGTGTGATCTTTGGCAAGTCACTTAAACCCATTGCCTTAAATAATTTTTTTAAAAAAAAGAACCTTAACAAAAAGAATTTTGATAAATATTAGAGAAAACTCCAATCCTCTAGGCCCTAGAACATCATCATGGACCACCACACCTCAATCTAGTATAATGTCCCTATGTCACTCAAACAAGGCAGACAGACCCTGAGAAACTACTTAACATTAAACTGCTTCCTTTCAACAAACCAAATTTGTATTGAAATCACAGAATCCAGTGTTGTTATGCATCCCCTCTCCAATATTTCCAAGAGTTCTGAAGATGAAAAAGTCATCCCTTCCCAAGGCAAATCATTCACCTTTTGAAGACTTCTCATTGGCTAAACTATATTTTGCCTTTTTATCACTGGCTTTTGATGCAGTATCTGGCCCATAGTAGGCATTTAATAAATGCTTATTGACTGGCAGACTTTAATAGTCATTCATTATATTTTATTCTTCTGTCTACAAATGTAAATATAGAGCATCATCAAAAGTATTTGGTAAGGCCTAAAGAAATATTTGTTTGATTCTATTAGACTGAAATATTACTACAGGGCCTCTGCATCAGATTCTCACATAGATCCCCTTTCCACCATTTTATCACCATTCAATCAGAAAAAAAATGTGAATATCCCTCATGTGCCAAGGGGTCTAGTGGTCCTGAACACTATACTATAGTACTCCAATGGAAATATGATCTCATTAATGTGGTTCATCTCTCCAGTGAATCAAAGGGCAACCCATCCATGCCTGCCTATTGGATTCCTCTCCACAGTATGCTGGAGTCGTTCCTCTTTTTAGTCTCATAGATTGAAAGAGGGATGCCAACCCAGAAAACACCTATGAAAGAATTAAGTCATAAGGATTGCTCCCTTTCTCATTTGTAGCACAGAAAAGAAGAAATTCCAACATGAAATCATGCCATTTTCAAAATGATTGCCCCAGAAACTCAAACTGTAGACTTCCAAATAAAAGTTAGGATTTCTGAATCTCCATTTTCTTGTTTTATTCATAAGGAGACAGAATTGAGTGTGAGCAAAATGTCTGGCTAATGTACTACAAAATAATAGCAGACAAAGCATGAAGTTCCCTGATCTAGTTGTTCCCTTTCTTTCCCCCATAATTGAGAAGGAAAAGATTGGCAAAGGTTAAATTAGATTCAGTATACAGATTTTTGGATTCAGTAGATCTGTAGAGGATTATCCTAGCAAAATCCTGCTGAAAGGACACTAAACATAGACTCAATGTAATGAATTTTTTTAACTTTCCATAAGATACTATGGTGGGAAAAACTGGAATCAGAGAAGTTGGAATCAATTCCTAATTCTGATACTTCCTATGTGATCTTGGTTAAGTCATTTAAATTCCCTGTGCCTTGGTTTCCTTATCTAGTCTTGGACTAGACCCTGAAATCCCTTTTCTATCTATGATCCTCTAGCACCAGTGGATGGTGCTTAGACTGTTTATTAGGGTTCTTTGTCAAGGACAATAAAAAACTTTTCCAGAAAAATACAATATCTTAATCTGAGTGTCAGTTCTGATAGCAAAAGAACTCCATAAAAACTTAAATGCACTTCTCAAACACTGCTCAAGGTGAATGGATAATACATCCACTCCAGTTTAAACCTGCCAATTTTAAAGACTCACGAATATCAATCTAAGATTTGGAACTGACATTGCTTGAGAATATGTGTGTGGGTTCTTTCTTTTTTTGCTTACAGAGAAAGAGTATCCTGGTACCGCCTTACCATGCTGTGAATGGTGACCTCCACAGACATCTCCCTCCCCTCCCAATGATGAAAGGTTCTTGTCATCTACAGCCCTGGTAAAGCTTGTGTTTACACTACTGATGAGGGTGGTGGGACAGACAAAATTGATCACATTTGTTCATTTTGCACTTGAGGGTTCTCTCTCCATGACAGGAGCCATTCCATTAGCATTTATCATACCTTGGATATAGCTTTTCACCACTTTTTGGATGGTGGCTTTCCTAGGCTACTTTTTCTGAGCTGAGGTTTTTTTTTTATTCCCTAGGATGCCAGACCAATCTGGTATTTGAAAATGCCAACACCATTGGCCCTGCTGGAAACCGATTAAACAATTTCTATGCCTAACAGCTCTTTTCAAGTTGCTGAGTTTTTGATTTTCATTTCTTAAGGCTAAATTTTCACACACACAAAAATTGCCCACTCTTTGCATGCAAATGAAGCCGTTTAGAAATGGAAATTGAAGCACAGTGAGGCCTGCATTAATTTACAAATCCATGGCAGATTTAAAATATTTTTTCAAATTGCTTCACACTTTTTGGGTGTGTGACACGTCACCATTTTACTTAGTCTAAGTTACTCTCCAGATAAACTTTAGATGCCACAGAAGAGGGCATCTTAAGTGGAAGCAAGAGAATTCTAAGAGACATTTCATTATTTTAGTGAAATGCAATTGATATAAATCAATTAGAGCCCTCTGGGTGAAGTGAAGAAGTAATTCTTCACTTATGTTAGCTTAGAATCCAAAACTCATGAGAACAAGAGCAAAGACTTCGAATCACAGAAACTCAAGAGTTGTAAAGGAAACTCAGAAATCATCTTGTCCAACCAGTATCCTACCAAGAAACGCCCCTCCCCCCAATACCACCTTGTATAGAAGAAATAGGATTGAAGGGAGAAAATCTAAGTTTAAATTCTGGTTTTGTTATCTGGATGACTTTGGACAAGTCATTTTACTCCTTGGGTTTCAGTTTCCTCATCTATAAATTGAGGGGATTGGACTAGATGAATATCTAAATCCTATGACCCAGTCATCTAGACTTCACTTGAATACTTACAGAGATAGGGAGCTCACTATCCAATTTAGGAAACCTATCCAATGAGATGCCTCTGATTCTCAGGAAGCTTTTCCTTCCCTTCAGTCTAAATCTTCTCTTCTTACAGCTGTTATTCCTAGTAATGTAGGTCTAGAGTGGGAAGAAAAAATAGAAAGAAAATATAATAAAAATTTTACAGGCATTGTGTTAATCACTTTATAAATACCCTTTCATTTTTTTCCTCACAGCTACTCTGAGAGGTAGATGCTGTAATTATCTCCATTTTATATTTGAGAAAACTGAGAGAAACAGATATAGAGTCACACAACTGGTAAGTATCTGAGGCTGGATTAAAATTCAAATCTTCCAGATTCCAGACCCAGTTCTCTAGTCAAAGCAGAATTAGTCTAAATCCTTTTCCCCTGAGAGTCTTTCATATATTAAAAAAGTTATTTTCATCTTATCCATATATCTTCTCTCCATGCAGATAGTTAAGAATGAATGACTATCCCCAGTTCTTTCAATTTTTCTTTGTTTAACATAGTGACTAGAGTAACCACCCAACTGAGGTCTAGGGTCTGGTGACCTTAACAATCCCTGTTCTTTACCAGCCTTCATATTTGCCCAAGTTCACCTTGATCTCCCCATTCTCACATCCATTGTCTCATCACCCCAACCCCTCTCCTCTAGAATCAATTTTATTTTTCTCCAGTGTAAGATTTCCCCTAAAAAAATGGAACCAATTTTTTCTAATGAGCAAACAATATTTTTTTTTGCTGGTAATAAACAATATAATTTATTGCTACAAAGAGATAGGAATGCTAAGCATCAAAGGTGTATTAAGAGAATGATTTTTTTAAAGGCTGGATCTCAGCCTCTCTCTCAGGCTGGAGCTGTGACTTTCTCTATTTGCTCTCTTCCAGTCTGGATTGATTTTCTGGCTCCTTAGGCAACTTGATGACCCTCCCCCAGCACCTCCTTCAAGGGGACTCACCATATTAACACCAAACTTAGTATGGACACCAGATCTATGTAACCAAGTGAAACTCAGAACTCCTGAGCTCGAGAGATTTGTCAACGTCAGCTCCCACATAGCTGGGATTAGTTACCATCCTGGCCTGCAAAGCATGATTTCAACAGTACAAAAATTCAATGTGGTGATGCTGGAGGAATGTCACAAGTCTGAGCCTTCCTCCTGATTCCACCCCTTCCCCAAAAAACAAATCTCTACAAGGCAATACTTGATTAACCTCATTTGCATGTATTTCAAAGTAATAACATCTTGGTTCTTGATAAATATTCTGTAATGCGAACTTGTCACTAATCCAATCCATCAGTAGCTCCTAAGTATCATACACTGAATTAAGCTGTGGGACAGAATGCAAAGGAGTCCAAGACCTGCTCCCTGCCCTCAGGCAGCTTCTATGACAATCTAGTAGAAGAGACAAAACCTACTCAGGGAAAAAAATAAGTAAAAATTCAAGGCAGCATCCAATTGTCAAATGTAGGGTGTAAACAATAGGTGCTGCCCCTGCCAATTAGTCCCAATTAATGAGATTTCTCTAGAACAATTTTCTAAGTCTGTGTCTGTGATCCTTTGTGCTTATTTACCAGCCATGCATTGGAGCTACAGATGGTTTGCAATACGCTGGCTTGTAAGACGCCCACCAGTCCTGCCCTCAACTTCTCCCCCAGGATCTGTGACATTTGAAAAATCCTCCCTCAAAGAAACCTTGGCCCCCAAACACAGCTTAGAAGACCCCAAAGGGATGAGTTTAGAATAAAGGGTTTTACTGGAGAATTGTTTTGACATGGAGACACCAGATGATTGCAACTCAGCTTTTCTGAAGCTAAGAAGGATGGCTAACAAAAGCCCCCAGCTTCTGGGAGACTTCTGGGAGACTTCTGAAAGGAGGATTGCCTATGAAAAACATTGCAAGAGGAGGAAAGCACCACACCAAAACTCAAAAGCACAATGAGAACTGATGCCTATCCATAGGGGGATGTTGAGCTCAATTGAAGCAAAACAACGCAGTCCCTATTGAGACTGAGTTACAGAGTGGCATTGACCTGCAAGCCACAGCTGCAGACACCACATGGGATCACCTCTTTCTGATTCCAGCAGTAACTGAATCTTTGCTTGAGAAACAGACTGATGTCTACATTATCCTCAAAAATTACAAAGGAGCAGGGGGGCTTTTATACTGAATATTCTCTATTTCCTTGGCTTACAAGACATCATGCTCTCCTGATCTTTCTCCTTCCTCTCCAACCTCTATCTCCTCATCTTCTTTCAAAACCCTCTTAGGGAATATTACCCAAGCATCTATGGTTAGCACTTTTCTTCTCCATCTATAATAGAGAATTATAATCTTAATCTCATTCACTCCTGACTTCAACTCCCAGGGCTGAATTTGACTCTAAATTTTAGACTTAATCTCTTAATGCCTCTAGGACATTTGCAAAGTTACCAATGATTTCTACTCAATCTTTGTCCTTCTTTACCTCTCTAAACACTTGATTCTTTCTCAGTCTTTGTGATATTACTCTTCCCTTGTTCTCCTCCCTGTCTGACTGCTCCTCACTCCCCTTTGATGGATCATTATCCACAACATGGCCCCTAACTGTGAATATGACCTAAGACTCTGTCCTGGACCCTCTTCTTTTCTTTCATCTGATCACATGGGTTTAGTTATCATCCCTATGCTGAAGCACCCCCCACCCCCATGCAGATCTATAGTTGTAGCTCTAGGACTGCCCTAGGGCATTTCTTAAACTACAATCCTGTAGTACCACATGCCTTTTAGAATTTTGAACTGGGGGGAGGGGTGGCTAGGTGGTACGGTGGACAGAGCACCGGACCTGGAGTCAGGAGTACCTGAGTTCAAATCCAACCTCAGACACTTAATAATTTCTTAGTTGTGTGGCCTTGGGCAAGCCACTTAACCAACCCCATTGCCTTGTTAAAAAAGAAAAAAGAAAGAAAGAAATTTTGATCTAGATGTCCCATAGATAGCTCAAAGGATACATGTTAAAAAAAACTGAACTTATTACTTTTCCCACAGCCTTCTCGTGCACTTTGCTATTGCTTTTTAAGGTACCATGTTTCCAGTCACAAGGTTCAAAATCACAGTAGGATCCTCAGCTCTCCACCATCATTTAACCCCCATGACTCTGATTGTTTTTACCTTCACAGAACCTTTTGCATTCATTCACTTCTTTATACTCACACCACTACCCCCCAATTCAGGTTCCAGTCACCTCTCACTTGTACTACAGTAATATAGACTCTTAATTGATCTCCAAGTCTTAAGTGTCTCATCTCCCCACCCAGGCCATCCTCACTATGGCTACAAAGTAATTTTCCTAAGAATCGAATAATCCAGAGGTTCCTCATTACCTTGAAGATCAAATACAGAGTGACTATAAGGTCTAAAAACTTAAGACTGCACTAAGGCTTTTAGAACATCCTGTGTAAACCCCTCAGCTTATCATTTAAGTCCTTTTACAAGTTGGTCCCAACCTTCCTTTCCAACTTTATTGCACATTGCTAGTACCTACTGTAATCTAGGCAAACTGGGTGCTCTTGCAGTTCCTTATCCTCAATACTCTCTCCCCCATTTCCATTCCTTTGTATAGGATATCCTCTCTGCATGAAACACAAACCTTCATTCTTGGTCTCACTTCCAGAATCCCTGGTTTCCTTTAAGGTTCATCTCAAGCACTATTTCCTACTTCCTGATCTGCCTCACCTATTAGTGCCTTCCAAATTTCTTTGTGACTACTTCATCTATATTGTATACATTCCTATATACATGTATTTTGTCTTCCCCTGCTACAATCTAAGTTCCCTTACTGTAGGGGCTATTTTCACTTTCGTCTCTCTGTATTCTCACCATGTAGCATATTGTCTAGTATACACTAACATTTAATAGATGTTTCTTAATTAATCAATTGATCTACCTCATGACACACCAACACTTCAATTTCAAAATAATCAAAAGTGACCTCCTTATCTTTTCCCCAAAATCTGCTCTTCCTTTTGATGGCTCTGTTTTTGTCTAAGGTACCACCATTTACTCAGATTCCCACAGCCAAAATTTAGGCTTGTCCTTGACTTTTCCTCTCCTTACCAATTACTAAACCCTATAAATTCCATCTCCATATCACCTAAATTCTTGAATCTGTCTCTTCCTCTCTGTTCTCCTCCTAGGACAAGCTTTCATCATATTCCCCTAATATTAATACAATAATTACTATATAAGACTATGATTATAATTATAATAGTATCATATATTTACTGGCTTTATAGCCTTTCACTTCTGTTCCCACTTAATCCATCCTTAATATACCAGAAACACTTTTCTGGACATGTCCCTTCTCAGCAAAACTCTCTGTGGTTCTTCATTTCCTCTTGAACTAAGTTCAAACTCCTCTTCCTGCTATTCTCCAAACTGGTATAACTCTACCTTTATGAACATACGTCTACATGTACTCAGTGCTTGAGTCAAATGATATCTCTGCACCTAATCATGATTTGAGGCTGTTCAGGGCTTTCCCTCTGCCTGCAATGCCTTCCCTCACTCTTTTTACCTCTTAATCCATTGATCAAACCAGTTGTGCTGGAGTCAAACTTTAAGTCATGTGTAATTTTTTTTTAGAGTTAGTTGTTAAGCATTTATCTGCATGCTCTCGTTAAAACCTAAGCAAATGCCACCTCCTCCAGGAAAACTTTGTTCATCTTCCTAGTTGACTAAACCTCAAACAACCCCTTATACTGTAATTCTCTAATGCATTTGTCAAGTAATAGTGTAGATGTAACAGGCATACTATTCAATTCTGGAATCTCATCAACATTTGGATTCATTGTGGGAGTTAAATTTGATTCATGTCCCTTTCCAGTACATTCTTCCTTACCAATTAGAACAAGTAGCAACTATTATTCAAAAAGCAAGGGGAGCTAGGTGGTTCAATAGATAGGGCACCTGGAGTCAGAAGGACCTGAGTTCAAATGTGACCTCAGACACTTAATAATTGCCTAGCTCTGTGACCTTGGGCAAGTCACCCTTTACCCCATTGCCTTAAATATTTTTTTAAAGGCAAGGCAATGTAGTGAATAGGACAGTAAAATAAATAACAAGGGAAAATAATCAAAGAAGAGAATAATTCTCTGTACTATCCTAAACACAAATGGGCACCACTGTTCACAGTATCATATGTTTTTGGGCTAAAAGGAATAAAGTCTCAGAAAACACACCCTGAAAGGAGATTCAACCTTTATGATGTCCACCCTTGTATAAAGGCAAGAAATTGCTTCTGATACTATTTTGTTGTAAAATAAGTGACAACAGGGGGCGGCTAGGTGGTACAGTGGATAGAACACCGACCCTGAAGTCAGGAGTATCTGAGTTCAAATCCAGCCTCAGACACTTAATAATGACCTAGCTGTGTGGCCTTGGGCAAGCCACTTAACCCCATTGCCTTGCAAAAATCTAA